>NC_090386.1:30464716-30764716 GCF_036365525.1 Heterodontus francisci
TGATATGTTGCTGGATAAAGATGTTAAAGGAAAGGTTTTTGTTAGTGATTTTTATTGTCGGATCTTGGCGAAGGGATACTGATGGGGCATCTTGCATGGATGTTACAGTGGGAAATGGTAGATGCGTGGCAATAAAGGGAGGTTGTCCTACAGAAACTGGAGTCTGAGCAAGTGCCATTGGAGAACCCGTCTGGAGCGAAGGGGTCCAGGATGGATCCTCCCTGCCACGTCCTCTTTTCCTCCTGAGGTGGCTTCTGGATACCAGTTGGTAATGGCTGTGCCCTAAAGATGGAGATATTATGGAGGATGCAGCAGACCACCACAAACCTGGACACCTACTCCAGCATGTAGTGGAGGCCTACCCCAAAGTGGTCCCGCCATAAGGAACATTGCTTCAGCGTGCCAGTGGTCTGCTCCATGATGTTTCTGGGTCCATGACTCTTGTTATACATGTGCTGTCCTGGCATGGTGGAAGGGGATTATGAACCACTTGCACAAGGGGTATCCTTCGTGCCTGAGAAGTCAGCCTCTGGTTCTCCATGGATTGCAAAGATGGTGAGAATGGCAGACTGCCTCAGAATGAAGGCATTGTGGTTGTTGCCAGGATAGGGGGCATTCACTGACAATGTATTGTGCATGGTTGCACATTGATAGAATGGTAGCCCTTGCAGTTCCTTTACCTCTCCTCAGACATGGGGGCCTGCAAAGCCACAGGCATGCAGTCACTATCGCTGGGTCAAAATCCTGGAACTCCTTTCCCAATAGCACAGTTGGCGTACCTGCATCCCAAGGACTGCAGTGGTTCAAGAAGGCAGCTAACCACCACCTTCTCAAGGGCAATTAGGGATGGATAATAAATGCTGGCCTAGCCAGTGACGCCCACATCCTATGAATGAAAAAAAAGTTGATGGTGCCCTGCACCATTCATAATTTTGTAATCCTGCAAAATCACATGCCTGCTCCTTATGCTTCTCCCTATTGAGGGAATAAACAATGTATTCACTCTCTTGACATAGCTGGCCCTCCATCACCTCCCAAATATATCGATGGATTGCAAAGTGAGAGAAGCTGGATATGTCGCCCATTCCTGCCTGGAAAAGTCTGGATGCATAGTTGTTCAATGTCACTGTGATGTAACCTTAACAACCACTGGCAGTGCTGACCTTGACTTGGTGTGAGGCTCCAGATCATGTTGAAGGAGGTGTCAAGAGTTCTGGGACCACCTCCTTGTTCAATCTGCATCACCTCAGGCACTGCTCCTCGGTTGGGTGGAGGTAAAAAAAAAAAAGTGCTGGAGAAACCCATGGTGGATAGGGCCATCTGTACAGAGTCATCCAGCTGCCTCTTCAAAGAGCTTCCCCTCTTCTACTCAATTTGTTGGTCATGTTACAGACCCAGAGGCATGCAACCACAGTCCCCATACCTTGTACAGAGTTGGATCACCATATCCTTTGGCCTCCCTGAATGTATGCAGCCACTCACTATAAAACCTCCAAAAACAAGCTACAGCACTTCCACTAACTTTGCCACAGCAGAAGGAAATCAAAAGCATTTCAACCTGCAAGTCAGATGCCTTGCCCTTTAATGCTAATGGGGATAAGGGGGAGAAATTCCTCATGCCATTGGCTACATTTTCAGCTGAGAGTGATTAGCACAGGCCTAGTGCAAAGTTTACTTAGATTAGATTAGATTAGAGATACAGCACTGAAACAGGCCCTTCGGCCCACCGAGTCTGTGCCGAACATCAACCACCCATTTATACTAATTCTACACTAATCCCATATTCCCAACAAACATCCCCACCTGTCCCTATATTTCCCTACCACCTACCTATACTGGTGACAATTTATAATGGCCAATTTACCTATCAACCTGCAAGTCTTTTGGCTTGTGGGAGGAAACCGGAGCACCCGGAGAAAACCCACGCAGACACAGGGAGAACTTGCAAACTCCACACAGGCAGTACCCGGAATCGAACCCGGGTCCCTGGAACTGTGAGGCTGCGGTGCTAACCACCTGCGCCACTGTGCCGCCCTAACTTGTCAGATCTTTACCTGTCAGATGTTTACTTGGGCGGCGCAGTGGTTAGCACCGCAACCTCACAGCTCCAGCGACCCGAGTTCAATTCTGGGTACTGCCTTTGTGGAGTTTGCAAGTTCTCCCTGTGACTGCGTGGGTTTTCGCCAGGTACTTCGGTTTCCTCCCACAGCCCAAGACTTGCAGGTTGACAGGTAAATTGGCCATTATAAATTGCCCCTAGTAAAGGTAGGTGGTAGGGGAATTGAGGGAAGGTGGGGATGTGGTAGGAATATGGGATTAATGTAGGATTAGTATAAATGGGTGGTTGATGGTCGGCACTGACTCAGTGGGCCGAAGGGCCTGTTTCAGTGCTGTATCTCTAAATAAATAAATAAAATCTCTCCTCATGCTACCAGTGCATGCACAGCATACCCTCTCTAGCAGCTCTACAGAGCTCAATTTCATGACCCTAGATTAGCGATCCCTTTATTAACTGTAATTAGTCAATCCCAACACCAAAGATTGTTGTTTCGACCAGTTACAACCTTGTACGGCAACAATAGTAACTATGTGGGTTTCCACAGCCCCTCTGGAGGATGGATTTAACGGGTCTACAAAATAACTTAAGTTGCCCTCTAAACGAAATTTCAGGATAGATTTCCCCTCCTTTGGGGTATGGAGTGATATTTACTTTCACCATTGATATCTGCAGATCAACTATTCTTGAAATCCATTAAAATTACAGTAAATTGGTCTGAAGGGGCACAGCAAGCAATTCCAGTTCAAAGATTCAGTATCATTAAAAGAGCTATTATTTTAAACTAGGAGATTCCCGCAAAACATTTACGGTCAAATTAGAATGTTTATTGCAACTTCTTTGAATACAGAATTTCTACTTATTCTTTTATCAAAGACTTTAAAAAAATCAGAATTTCTCACTCTGGATAAAGCTATATAAAACTGTCAATTTGTAACAACAAGCCGAGGAATACAAATACAAACATTGTCAAGAGTTTGGCCCCGTGGCTTGTTTATAGTCATAGAATATGAAAGTCTAATTGGGAACAGTTTTCTCCTGAGTTGAAAAGGCAGATTTACATCGGATAGGCTCAATATTATTCAAAGAAGAAACACTCTATTTCCTTGAAACCTGCCTGTTATAATTTCAGCATCTGTAATCGAAAAAAACAGCTTTCTAACTAGCAATCTTATTCCATGACGACGTCCTTGTTTAGGATTCAAGTTTCATAGCAACATTATAACTGCTTCTTCCTTGAGTCTAGGTTTGTGCGATGGCATGCCCATTGGAGTTAGACTGTGCAGAAACTCAAGAGTATGGACCGTTATCTTCCTTATCAATAGACCTGACACTGATGTATTTTTTAAACTCACCTGGCGCTTTTCAAAAACTTCTGCATTCCAATCTAGTGAATCTTCATTTTTAGCACAAAGAATAGATCTTGAATTATAAGCTGTATCGAATTGTCTCCGCCATTTTGCCACACTTGACAAATTATATCATCGCATCCGCCCCTCCCAAGCCATCCCTATTCCTCCAATCAATCCCATTCCTCAAGGAAATAATCTCTCCAGACAGGGTAACTCTGTTGTTGGGCTCCCTTTACCTTCCGCTGTTTTGTTTTCCACCAAACGTTGGCAGCCGGTCCTGCATCACCACCTCCAATCCTCCGCGTCCTACTTGTATCTGCATGTGCCAGGCACCGCCTACTAAATCAACCCACCAGACATGCCCCTTAAACTGAACAATCAAAACAGTCCGAAACAAATAACAAAAAGAGTATTGTTATTATAGTTGAGTTACATATGGCTAAAATACACATCAGCTCATTAAGTTCCACATGTGACCTGTGATGATAATACAGAATGCTACTCCATAGCTACTTTGCTACAATATTGACGGGGAAAGACCAACCCAATAAACAAACAGCAGCCTTGGGATGCACGTTTGTTCCTGCAATTCACTACACAAGATCCTGGATCAGGCTGGGAGGTAGCAGCAGATAATGGCTAAATGCTTCCCCACAGGAGAGAAGTAAAAACATTGACTGCATTTACAGTCCTGCTCATTCCTGTACAGAACGCAGCTATGTCCTCCCCCTGGAATACTATAGCAAATATACCCCCATTCCTGAAGTCAAACATGATGTATTTTAGACTTACAAGGAGCCACATATGTTAATTAAAATCACTCATGATTTAATAAGTAAAATGTTTCACAGCTGCTAAAAAGATAAAAAATAAATTTCCCCTGAAATTAAAATAAATATACAGATTATCAGTGATCAGAGTCTGATAGGAAGAGAGAGAAACACATACACAGGCAGAAAGACAGAGGGAGAGAGGCAGGAGGAGACAAAAAAAGGGGGGGGGGGGGGAAAAGAGAGACACAAAAAGAGAGGGAGAGAAACAAAAGGAGAGTGGAGGAGAAGCGTGAGAGAGGGGTCGGGATGAAAGGGGAGGGAGGGAAGGGAAGAGAGGGAGAGACAAAGACCAACAATTTAGGTGGAACCTTTCATCAAATATTCTCAGCCGAAGAGAGCTCAGGTAAAGGTGACAGAACAGGAAGCTCACTGCCCTGGCACACCTCCAGATGCCAGCCCTGCATTACTTGTTCACTTTGCCACAAATGTAGCTCTCCTTGCAACTATCATGTAATCTGAAATGTAGCACAATCCCATAATCAACAACTTCTACTTGAAACACAGTAAACAGGGGGGAAAAATGGAATAATTCTTGATTTCTTGTTGCTTGTGCATCTGAAAATTGAGTCAACTCTCCCTCTATATCTAAATAATCTCCCAGTGATTATCTAAATACTTCCTGATCAGCTGATCCCTGCTTTTGGAATTGGGTCATAACAATCTGTGTAGATGTTGATTAAGAAAATATTAAATATTTGCCCCATTTTAATTCGATCCAATTTCTGCTTCACCAGGAGTAAAAAAAAAAAAGCTCAGTGGCATTCCGTAAAGTTCATACCTGATTTCCATAGGAGATGGTTTTTAATTAAAAGTACAATTAATCTAAATAGCTGGTGCAGTTCTTATAGAGGGGATGGCTAAGAGTTTGAATAATCAAGTAAAGCTTGCAGGTACAAAGCACATTCGTGCTGAGAAAGACTTCTTGAACTGAAAGGAAAACTGAGTGAACTGTTGGCAGAATGGATAATTAGGCACATTTTGCAGCCCTGACTGGCAGATCGAAGGGTTGACTGCCAGGTGCCAAGGTAAGGAACATAATCAAATAGGTGGTAAAACCTTTGAAATGGAGAGTGAGGGGGGGACATGAGGAAAAACATTTTTATAAAATGCAGCAAGTGGTTAGGACATGGAATGCACTATCTGGTGGAGGCAGATACAATCGGGGCTCTCAAAAGGGAATTGGTTAAGCACCTGAAGAGAAAAAAAAAATTCAGGGCTATGAGGAAAGAGTGGCAAAGAGGGACTAGCTGAGTTACTCTTGCAGAGAGCTGATATGAACACAACAGGCCAAATGGCCTCTGGTGCTGTAACCATTCTATGATTGTATTAGGAGGAAAAAAAATCAGCCAGAAGTCATGGTATGGGAAGGAACCAATGACACAGAAAAAAGAGTAGGGTAGAAATTTTCCAGAAAGAGTTTGCAGTGGTAAGATTTAAAGTGCATAACTTCAAGGGTAGTCCCAGTACCATGTACACACTGAACAAGTTTGGGAGAAACAGACAAATATCTCAATATGTGGCGAGATTATTCAAAGTTCTTGAGGAAATACACGAGTTAAATCTCTGATATGTTAAACACTACCATAAGTTAGAGAACCAGAGGACAAAGTCTCAAACTTGGAAGAAAGGTAGGTTAACACTTAGTTTAGATTTAACTTCACTTCATGCACAGGATGGTGAATATGTGGAACAGTGTTCAAGAAGGCAAATAGTATAGAAAAATTTGAGGGAGAATTGGTCCGAAATTTGAGGAAATAGGCAATCAAGTGACAAACTGCAGTGTCAATTTTAGTCATGTATTTTTCTATGTGCCATTGATAGGACTTTCTTGTAGTGTTTAATTATAAAATAGGGAAATATAGAACTTCAAATGTCACGAAAACCTGCCAATCACATCTTAAAACACCAACATTAATTTTCTATGTATAACCAGCACTTTGCTGGTTTCTAATTATGCCTATTGTCCCAATATAAACAGTATGTTAGATACAGTGTTGGGTCTACTTTTTTTTGGTAAGCATTATTGAATAGAACATAAACTGGATTTCTGGTTCATTTTCTCCAGGTAAAAAGTTGAACATTATGTGTGAGAAATTAGGGTAACATAAGCTCAAATCAAATCAAGCTATGTTCCATTGATTCTGGCTTACACCCATATGATAAAGAATAGGTTATTTATAGCTGTTATAATTTCTTCTCTACACATATCAGTCACAGTGGCTTTTTGCTATTTTCTTAACTATTAGGCAGGTATAAACATTTCAATTAAAGCCAGTGTTGCTACCCGACTATTAACAGACTACAGATAAAGAAAAATCAGTTGGACAATACTTTTCAATGTTGTCCAATAAATCTCGCACAAAACCCTTGATTCACCACCTCAAAATGCTACTACCAATAGACACTAACCCACAGTATTTACTCCCAGCATTGTACAACTCGAAATATTCTCTCCAAGGACAGCCCAAATTTGGAAGGTCCAAATCCATAAGTGAGCAATTAGGTGTGTTTTTCCACAGTTCAAATGGTCATACAAAAAATTCACACCTCCTAGTGACAACACTGAAATATATTTGATGTTCCACTGGTATCTCAATTCTTACACTTGGTCAGAAAGACAAGTCCATTCTCAATGCAATAGGTGCCAAAATAGTTCCAATCATGGACTGGAATACATAGACACAAAGTTTAAAGCATAATACTGGCATGTCTTTGCACAGCAAAAGTAAACCATGTGAAGCAGAACCTTGCGATCCTATTTACTATAGACACAAGGAGTCATTACTGATATATGACATCCTCCTCTTCACTGTCGTCATTTGCCTGTCCATTTCTTAGCAGTAGCTCCATATCAATATCAGTCAATGTCATATCGTGGAGTTTATCCATCCTTTTAGCTTTGGAGGAGGCTGAGAAAGGAGAAAGACAACAATAGAAAAGTAAAGTCAGTGAGACTCTAAATGAACAATGAAATTGGGAGCAAGCCTCTGCTTTGAAGTTGTAACGTACATTCCACTGGTTTGACCGTGATATTACTTTGTAAGTATTCATAACTTATAAAATTGTCACATCTTTCAGACAGTATAACTGTAATTATATATTTAGATATGAGGTATGCTAAGTAAAAATCTATATGTCTGTGGAAACAAACTTCATTTAAAAAAATGGTTTACATTAAATTCTTTGAGACTGAATGAGGTGATGAAATTATCCATGTTTCCTATCAGGATGTTCTGAACCTACTTGTTCTCAAGTTTTCCCAAAGAGAAAATTTAAAGGCACATCACCCTGTGGCACTAACATAAAACTGCACTTCCAAAAGTAAGCTCCATACCTGTGAAATCTCATCTTACTTAGAAACAAATAAATCTTGTTTAGGCTGCACCCAAGCAGAACCAGTTAAAATACACCTTTTACCCACAGCCTCTAACTAAGGAAATTCTTGCAACTGGAGCTCAGTGAAGACAAGTTTTGAAGAAATGTTTGACGAAAACAAGAATACGAGTAGGCCATTCAGCCCCTTGAGCCAGCTCCACCATTCAATTAGATCATGACCGATCTGCAGCTCAATTCCATTTACCCGCCTTCGCTCCATACCCCTTGGCACCCTTACCTAATAATAATCTACTGATCTCAGTCTTGACAGTTCCAACAGTCCTAACAGCCTAATGTAGGGAAGAGTTCCAAAAATGTGTGGAAAGGCGTTTCCTGATTTCACTCCTGAACGGCCTGGCTCTAAGGTTATCACCCCCTGCTCTGGATTCCTTCATGAGAGGAAATATTTTCTCTGCATCTGCTCTACTGAATCATTTTAATATTTTAAATACCCTCAATCTACTACACTCAGGGAAATACAAACCAAGTTATACAACCTGTCCTCAATTTAACACTCTCAGTCCCTTCTAAATGGAAAGAAGCAGAACACAAATATTATTTTATACTGAAGTTTCCTCACATGCTGTGTGTTTTCGGGCTACTTGTCACACCATTAAAAACTTTTACAATTTATTTTATTTGTTCTTGGGATGTTGGCAAAACTGGTAAGACAGTATTTATGGTTTATCCATAGCTGCGCTGAGGGCATTCAGCCAACCACTTTTTCCTTTAAATTAAAAAAGTGTGAGCACAGTCACAAGTAGCCAGACCAGCTTGGCATGTCAGGTCCCTTCACTAAAAGGACATTTGTGAACCAGCTGGGTTTTTACAACAATCCGACAGCTTCAATGGTCAATATTTCTGGTACTCACCCACAAATTAGCAAGTTTATTGACTTCAGTTATCAACTTAAGCTCACAACAGCTGGATTACTAATCTTGCACCATAAACCACTAGGTTACAATACTGATTCCAGTTCATAAACCAATAAATATGAAACCTTACCATTTGGCCTTTTTAATGAAATGAAAAGGAAACTATTTATATTCATCCTACTGCGGAAAGATTTATCTTAAGTTCAAAAAGAAAATAGGTTTACCTTCTGAATAAATGACTTTAAGTGCAACATGCAATGAGATGCCAGAGAGACACATTGCAAATCCCAGCCAGTTTAATGTACTTAGCTGGTCACCCAACACATGGCTAGCAAGGACCAGTGTGCATACTTCCTGCAAAAGAAATGCAAAAGCTCCTTTGGGATTCATTTTCACAAGTTTACTCACTTATTGTGCAAATAAAGCACAGTCCAAAAACATACTTGAGCTTTTTGTCATTACTTAACACTGGCTAAAATAGATATTCTTCCCAGCTTCAATAGCACAACAATTCAATGGGTTATTGCTATGGTTGAACTGTAAATGGAAAAGAAAGGACAAGTATTACTCACTCACTGCAGGTGTAGTTACCTTCATTCTTCAAATGCAGTACCAGCTCCATTTACAAATAGGATACTAGCCAGTAGCATGGAGAAAAGCAGTGATGATGGAATAGCTAAACATTGATAAGGCAATAAAGAGTTCAAAGTCTTTGACTTAATTTTCAGGAGAATAGAATACAAAAGCAAGGAGGTCCATTGAACTCAGTTGCACATCTAGTCTGTTCTGCAACATATCCTCAACATGGCCCAGCTGCACAGGGTGAGTGATGGAATATCCTATTTGTATGTGGAAACTAGTAAAAAGTAGTTTTTTTTCTCTAAAATAGACTTTCAACCCTGTTGTTTTTAATCTGGACTTTTAAAAAAAAAATTGATTTAAAATTGGTTAACTTGCCTTTTAGTTACCACTGTTCAAACAGAGCACTATATCCCACAAAGATATACAACACAGAAAAATCAATCCTAGCTGTCCCTTCATGAAACTTCAACTGCAGCCCACAACGTTCTGGCAGGATCCACTCTCTGCAACAGCTTCAGCTCTTCAAACACAAGAACTTGAAAATTTAAGAGGTAAGTAAAAAACCAAGGGAAAACTAAGCTGAAGAATCTGTCAAAGCTCACACAAGCCAACTTCCCACCAGTGCTTCGAACTTTAGGTTCACCACCACCACGGAATTGTACTCCAGCAAGGAACAAACACCTTCAGGAGAGGAAGCAAGGAACAAAATTGCCACGAGAAAGTCTTACAGCATGCAGTTCTGCCTCCCCTCTCCTGAAGGCATAGTTTTAGAAGCATCAGTAGCCAACTGGCACCTCATCCAAGTGGCCATTCATCATGTGCAAGCCTAGACAGCAAGCATCATAGTATTGCATAGTATTAACAGTACATTATCAGGCCATTCAGCTCAAGAGGTCATGCTGGTGTTTATGCTCCACATAACATGTCCTTCTTTCTTTTCTCCATCATGTGTTTATATAGCTTCTCCTTAAATGCATCTACGAGAGTTACCTCAAGTCCATGTGGTACCAAGTTCCACTTTCAAACCACAGTCTTATATTTATGACCCCCAGCTCTGTCTCATCCATAAGTGGAAACAACTTCTCTGTCAATCCCATCAAACTTTCCATAATCTTAGACGTCGATCAAGTGACTCCTCAGTTTTCTTTTTTCGAGAGAAAACAAATCCAACCTGTTCAATCCTTCCTGATGATAGGTGTAACCTCTCAGCTAATATTTCCTTTTTGCACCTTCTCTGGTGCCTGTGTCCTTTTTATAATAGAGACCAGCTCACTGTGTGCCAATTGTGGTCTAACCAAGGTTCTGTACAAGCTTAATGTAACTTCTCTGCATGTCAATGCCATCCCTCTAGAAAAGAACTTTGTTTTTTCCATGGCCTTATTAACTTGTGTCATTATGTTCATTGATCTGTGTATCGGTAACCTCCGCGCCACCAACCCCCCTCCCCCCCCCCCCCCCCCCCCCCCCCCCGAGATCCTTCTGCTCATCTACCCCATTTAGACACTTATTTTCCAAGGAGTATTCTTCCTACCAAAATGCACCAACCTCACATTTATCAAAGTTGAAATTCATTTGCCAATTACACACCCATTCTCCAAGTTTATTAATATCTTGCTGCATTTTATCACAGTTCTCTGCATCAACTATATACTCCAATTTAGTGTTATCTGCAAATTTTGAAATTGTATTTTCCATTCCGGAGTCCAAATTGTTTAAGTAAATGATGAACTATGTTGGTCCCAGCACAGATCCATATGGAACAACACTTCCTACATTTTGCCTATCAGCAGGACGGCACCACAGCCAAGCTGGGATCTGGCCAGGGTATACAACCGAAACATGGATACAGATGCCAACTGGCAAATGCTGTGCATTTCCAGCATTTTTTTAGTTTATTAGTCAAACTCATTCCTTTCTTCACTCACACGCTTTCAAACAGGTGTTACTGGAAAGCCACAAGTCATTTCGTCAGAAAAAAAAACAGCTTCTTGCATGTCAAAAGCATAATTACAGCACAGATTGCTTTTGCAAAGAATGAATTTGCAATCTATGTGCATTATGTTTATCTACATTGAGAGAGTTCTCAAGTCACTCATATAATAATGGGCCAATGCAGAGACCTGATCTCACCCAAATCACCAGCCTAACTTTCTCTTTCAAATGCTGAGTAACCCAGTAGGTATTCTTAGAATGGTGTGTTTTTATTTCAGATTTCCAACATCTGCAGCTCTTTTTGTCTTCGTCATTTGGACAACTGCTTTGTGATCATGACTGCAACACAGTGTCACATAGAAAGGTTGGAGACCAAAATGACTCACCTTAAAAATGCCTGCTATGGATAGAGTCAAGCTGGAGGTTTTAGAGACCAATAGAAATTCAGAGAAACACAATCCGAATGCCAGAAATCCCCCTGCAGCCAATACAAGCAGTATATACAGCAAAGTCGAGGTCTCGTGGTAACGGAACAGTTTCTCCGAGGCAGACAGACTCAGTCCTTGAGAAAGGAAATACTCAAAATTACTAGAGCACCGAGGCCCTAAGCTAAGCAATAGCGATTCAATTCCAATTTAGAATTATGGTTTTATAACACAACAAAATGTATAGCACAGAAACAGGCCATTCAGCCCAACTGGTTCATGCTGGTACTTATGCACCACACAAGTCTCCTCCCACTCCAATCATCTAACCCTATCTGTATATCCTTCTATTCCTTGCTCCTTCATGTACTTATCTAGCTTCTCAAATACATCTACGCTATTCACCTAAAATACTATTTGTGATAGCCAGTTTCATATTCTAACCACTCTGACTAAAGTAATTTCCCGGAATTCCCTATTGGATTTATTCGTGACTACCTTATATGTATGGCCCCTCGTTTTGGTCTCACCCATAAATGGAAATATCTCTCTGTCCACCCTGTCAAACTCTTCCACAATTTTAAAAACCTCTGAAGAGTTCCAGCCTGATCAATGTTTCCTGAGAGGTTTAACCTCTCAGTTCTCGGGTCATCCTTGTCGATCTCTTTGCACCTTTATCCTTTTATAACACCACTGACCACCTCCAGGCGCTTACCCATTGTCTCTCGAGATAAGGAGGCCAAAGAAGAACATGGAGACCAGAACTGTTCACAGTAATTGTGATGTAATCAAGGTTATCTGCAAGTTTAACATAGCTTTTCCAAAATGCAAAAGGATTTTGCATTCCAGTGTCAGCTTGTCTCAGTGGTCTCCAAGACAAAAATCAGGGGTTTAAACCATAGACAAGACCGACACTTCAGCACATTACATTGCTGGAGGTGTGGTCTCTAAGAACAGATACTAAACGGAAACCTCGTCTGCCTGACCAACATTCCTCCCATCAACCAAAAACACCCAAACAGATTAATCAGTGGTTTATCTCACTTTCTGATGGTGTAAGTTTGGGATGTGCAAATCAGGTTGCCATATTTGCCTACATAGCAAACATCCACAGTTCAAGCAAATCACAGGCTACAAAGTGTTTTGGGATGTCCAGACGACTTTCCAGCAATACTGAGAGAAAGGGAGAGGAAGTGACTTGGGGGAAGCAGAAGAGCAAAGGTGCGGGAAGAGAAAACAGCTCAACATACAGCAAAGAAGAGAACAAGACACTAATTACAGAATGGCAAACTGTCAACAAAACTTGCATCTCAGTGTACCTGAACGCATTAAACCTGCTACCCAACAAAAATTACAGGCACAGCAAAAAGAACCGAGGGGAAAGTCATTAATAAAACATTAAGGACCTGAATAATTAATGATGACCCTTGCTGACAAGGAAACATTCATGGATATAGGGTGAAGGCAGGACTGTGATTCACTCAACAGTTTTCCAACACTCACGGTCTAGGTACACATGAAAATGGAACCCATACATAACTACCATCAGAAGGGAAGGGAAGAAGCCAGTGTTATTTTGAGATGTTTACCGAGCATGTCCCACCTCTATAAAACCCTGGTACTGATTGCCCAATGTCCCCAAAAACATTCCTCCCAAATCTCAACTCTTCTCCCAGTCCTCTCACATCTTTTGGTCCTCCAACAACTCTCACACACCATGTCTCTGCTCCAAACACTCTTGGGCCCGACCTTTCTATGACCTTATCCCCACTACTCTCTTCCCAACACCGTTCCATTTTTTTCTGACCTTACTACCCTGTTTCCAGTACTCCCACAGCCCAGGGCCACCAATTTAAATCAAAACAAAAATTATCCTCCCAGAGTCCTACCCTCTGGACAAACACCAGAGACCCAAAATCCTCTTGTTTAATAAAGCTTATTGTTTATAAGATAGGGCTGTCAATCAATCAAGATCAAAACAATACCTTACCATGTAGAGCTTTTCCTGGAAGTTTAAAAAAAAGTGACAATTTGTGACACTTCACATGGAGTCCCAAAAGCAGATTAATACAAAGTTTGCACTGAGACTACGCGACACTCATTGCAGACCCATTACACAAGATACAGGACACCATATGTACACTGATTATAGTAAGCTTTTGTTCCTTGCTGTTCTTCACTGAGGTCTGCAGAGTATTGGCCTCCATCCCAACAAAACCAAGCGTACCTTCATTGAATACAAACAGTGGGAAAAGGCCAATAAACATCAGCGGCTGGAGATGGTACATGGTGTCAATGGGATTCTGTAAACCTGAAAAAAGGATTAAAGTTTAGCCATCTCTTCACATCCTGATAGCCTTTGGAAAACTGAAGTTTAGTTTAGTTTAGAGATACAGCACTGAAACAGGCCCTTCGGCCCACCGAGTCTGTGCCGACCATCAACCACCCATTTATACTAATCCTACACTAATTCCATATTCCTACCACATCCCTACCTGTTCCTATATTTCCCTACAACCTACCTATACTAGGGGCAATTGCTAATGGCCAATTTACCTATCAACCTGCAAGTCTTTGGCATGTGGGAGGAAACCGGAGCACCCGGAGGAAACCCACGCAGACCACAGGGAGAACTTGCAAACTCCACACAGGCAGTACCCAGAATTGAACCCGGGTCGCTGGAGCTGTGAGGCTGCGGTGCTAACCACTGCGCCACTGTGCCGCCCGAAGTTGTGAAAATGTACTTCAATTTTCAAACAAACTTTTTATTACAGAATGGCTTTGCAACAGCCAAAATAAAAAGGAAAATAAATGGTTATATAACACTGGCAACAACTGCAATTACAAAACATTCAGTACAAGCAGCACCAAAATGGGATATAAAATCTGATTTTAAAAGAAAAGACACAAATATCAAACAAGATTCACGTATCCCACTGCATCAAGGGTACATGAAGCGCACCCAGGCAATGTTGAACAAGTCAGGGTATATTTAGCAGCTTCTTGAAATAGAACACATGTTTAGACCCAGACTCAATATCAAATATCTGGAGTCATACATCATCAGCACAGGGTCATGTCAAATTCCAAACTTCAGAATTGGATAACTGAGCAATAATCACCGATTTGTGGTTTCAATTGTCAGGGTCTTCTATGTCTTGAGTTGACTTTGGAGTTAAACTGTCACACTTCTAATTTGCACCCTTTGTGAGCAAGCAGAATCCAGCAAGGAGTGGGGGATGAAGCAAATTTCAGCCAATTCATTCACATAAATAAACACTTGGCATATTTTGATGATACACCGTTTCAATCGTAATGGTTCAATTTTTTTCCAAGTACATCTGGGCCCCATTTCAGTTTATTGACAAACCTGGAGTCAGTTAATCAGTCACATTTTAGAAGTAAGGCACTGTAATTCATTCTACCAATATGTCAAATAAGAATGCATAATTGTTTTCATTGTTGCCAGCAGATAACCAAGTTCTACTAGTTTGTCAGGACCAAGCAGAATCTAGCTTTGAGCCTCCATTCACCTGAAGCCTGACCCAGTTTGACAGATGAGGCAGACGTATCTATCATTCCTCCGAGCTCTCAGACATGGAGTTTCAAGCCAGAAGCTGCTGGATTAAAAGGGATAAATTACTCAGTGATTCAGGTGCAACAGTTTTGGCATTTCTTCACACCAAGGTCAGCAGAAATTTGGAATTTTCTCCCCAAAAAGCTGTTGAAGTTGGAGGTCAATTGAAAATTTCAACACAGATTGATGGATTTTGTTAGGCAAGAGTAGTAAGGGTTTGAACTGAGGTAGGAAGATAAGTAAAAGCAAAATACTGCGGATGCTGGAAATCTGAAACAAAAACAAGAAATGCTGGATTCACTCAGCAGGTCTGGCAGCATCTGTGGAAAGAGAAGCAGAGTTAACGTTTCGGGTCAGTGACCCTTCTTCGGAACCCTGAAGAGATCAAGAGCGGGTAAGAGGCCAGGGTGAGGGGTCCAGGTAGAGGGAGAATGCTGGAGGCGGGTGAATAGGTCTGCTGGTCGGGGGGAGGACTCCTGGTCGAAGAAGTGAGCCCGGAGGCGGAGGCAACGGAAGAAGAGCTCAACGTCATGCCGAGCGCGAAATTCACTGAGGTGGGAGCGTAAGGGGATAAAACTGAGACCTTTGCTGAGTACAGAACGCTCAGCATCAGAGAGGGGGAGGTCAGAGGGTATAGTGAATACACGGCAAGGGGTCAGATCAGAAGGGGTGGGGTCAGAGGGAAGTGAAGCGGAAGGAGGATCTGGAGGGGCATTAGTCCCTATCAGCTGCTGGAGCTTGCGTTCCTTAACACCTGAAAGGAAGAAAAAAAGTTTTTTGTTAATGCGTCGGATGAGACGTAAGATGAGATGAAACTGCGGAGTAGAACAGGTTCCGAAGAAGGGTCACTGACCCGAAACGTTAACTCTGCTTCTCTTTCCACAGATGCTGCCAGACCTGCTGAGTGAATCCAGCATTTCTTGTTTTTGTGTAGGAAGATAAGTAGATGGAGTTAAGATACAAATCAACTGTGATCTAATTGAATTACTGAATAGGCTTGACGGCTTGAATAGCCTAGACCTGCCCCTATGTTTCTTTATCAGTTAATTTCTGTACAGCACTGGGTCATCCCGTAATTCACTATGGCTCCCCAGTGCACAGAAACCTTGAATCTCCTGTTATCTCCCGCACTGGGTATACTCAGTGTGGCTTAGCCATCCCTCCCTCCCTCAGTATTTCATGCAAGTTAACGCCCATGTTGACCATGGAGTAGTGGTTGGCCTCTATGAGAAGACTTTGCATGCAAATGGAAAAGCTAAAAAAAAATCAAGTGCACAATATTACACATATTGCAACTTCTGCACAAAATCCCACCACAAAGATATCCAGGTAAGGACTCCGTCCCACTCGAACAAGCTGTCATACTGAGGTATTGCGATTACCTAGATCTGCTTTCTGTGTAAGAATCTGTGTCAGCGTCCACCGTATCCCTCCTAGGAAGGATGCAACCAACACCAGAATGAATCCCTTCATGTTAAACTGGGTTGATTTGTACGTAAACATGAAGAGGCCTCCAGCTATTAACAAGACTACCATGATCAACCATGGTCTCTGGAAATAAAAACAGATTATTCAATAAATAACTGGAAATGATCAAGTACATCTTCACTCATTAAACAGACAATAAAATCAAAAATTTCTGGTGAAAGATTCCCATCCTAAACACCACTTCCAGACAACAGCTGATCAGTTTGTTTGTGCTCGGGTGGTGCTGGAGAGGGAGTGATTGGAGTCTGCATGCTTGAGGCCTTTCGCAATCGGTAAGCGCCACAAGGACTGTTTTGTATAAAGGGTATCCGGAATAATAATATAAATTTAGCTCCATAAAGGTTCCCTTTTCCTTGTTCAAAGTTATAAGGAAAAAAACACTACATCTTTCCAGCACTTTGTTTTAATTTCAGGTTGCTCAAATATTCATGAAATTAAGAAAGGACATTATATGAAAGAGCAACCCAAGAAACCAACCCCTTGGCAAATTTCATATAACCCTTTTTACGATCATAAAAGGTCACTTATGAAATAGTAAGGTTAGGATCCCCTGCCTCTTGGCACAGCAATCTCCAAGGTTATTCGGCAGAGCAATCTCCAGCTGCTGCTTCAGCCAGTTAATGGCAAAGTTATACTGTCACACTCTGCAGTATAACAGCACACCCAGAGCTGCTCCACTGACTTCATGGCAGCCTGTTCAAAGTTACTGCCCATCATGTGGGACAAAGAGTATGAGTGTCTTACAATTTCCTATGTGACATTTATTTGCAATTTAAAAATATACAAAATATGCAGCACAAAGGAGAAGGATATCACCCTGAAGGCCTAAACATTTCACCTGAAACATTTCCTACAGTGTTGAGCTGAAATTCTTTACATAATATAAAAATGTTACACTTCATTGCACTAATTTTTTTTTAAAAACGACAACAGCCCTGGCTACATTATACCCATTTTCACTCTGTGCAGTTGCATTCACCCTAGTCACAGTATGCCTTCAACAGTACCTGCAGCTCTGTTTCACTCATCCCAGGTCCAGGATCTACTCCCTTCTCACTGTCCAAGGGCCCAAAAACTCCTTCCAGGTGAAATAGCAATTTACTTGTACTACTTTCAATTTAGAATACTATATTCACTGCTCACGATATAGTCTCCTCTACATCAGGGAGAATAAATGCACCTTGGGTGACCACTTTGCTGAACACCTCCAGTTCGCAAGCATGACCCTGAACATCTCGTTGCCTGTCAATTCTCAGCTCCAGTCCCACCTTGACCCTGGCCTCCAACACTGTTCCAATGAAGCTCAATAGAAGCTTCAGAAATAGCACCTCATATTTTGATTAGATACTTCACAACCTTCTGGACAGCACTGAATTCAACAATTTAAGATTATAAACTAACAAAAACAAAAATAAAATGGGGGGCAGAAATTGTTTTTGGAAGGCAGTTGTTGGAGATGATTCTGCATTTTCCTATTAACACGCCCTCTGGACACACATTTTATTTCTTTACTTGTCCCATTATCACCTCACTTTTGTATCTCTTGACATTTAATCTCTCATGCCTTCCATCCTATCACACACCTTCCCTTTTATTCCTTCCACACCCCCTTTCCCTGCCTCTGTACTTGCTTAAAACCTGTTAAATCTCTAATTTTCCTAGTTCTGATGAAAGGTCATCAACCTGAAACATTGGGCTGGATTTTACACTGGGCAGGCAGGACTGTGCCACTGACGTGGCGAACCCACTTCCGCCTAGCCCGGGGATCCGACCTGCATTTTACGGGTCCCCAGGCTTCAGCTGTCCCTAGGTGGGACTTCTCACTTGAAGGAAGAGGTCCCCCCTCAGTGAGGTGCCAGCCAATCAGCAGGTCAGCAGCTTTAAGTCTCAGCAGTGTCACTGGGAGCGACGGCCAACGCTTGGACTGCAGCCCAGCAGACGCCATGGAGCCAGGAGACCAGGTAAGTTGGGCTTGCCTCACCGGGGGCTGGGGGGGGGGGGTGGGTGAGGGGGTGATCAATTATGGCGGCGAGGCAAGGGTAGTCGTTTGGGGGGGGGGGGGGGCGGCGTCTTGGGTCCTGGGGGTGGATGGAGCGGTGGGGGCGGCCCTTAATCGGGCACCCTGTGCCCAACTGCCATGGCACCCCCCCCCCCCACGTGCAGAAAGGCCAACAGCTATTGTTGGGTGGCCTTTCACGTCCCCCGCACGCCCACTTGCCACAGGTAAAATACCGATGGAGGCGGGCGAGGGCCCTTAAGTGGCCGTCAAGTTCCCACAAGGGCCTTAATTAGCCTCGGGCAGTCCGTTCTACCCACACACCACCCCCCCCCCCCCCACCCGCCATAAAGTTGGCTGGAGACGAAAGCGGGGCGGGAACGCCTCTTGGAGTCTCCTGCTCAATTTTACACCGCCCCCACACCACCCAACCCGCTGGGGCGGCATAAAATTCAGCCTATTAACTCTGTTTCAGCATTTTGACCCAGCAACCTTGAAGAAATGGCAATATCGTTCCAAGTCAGGACGGCATGCAACGTGCAGGTGATGGTGTTCCCATGTGCCTACTGTCCTTGTTCTTGAAGGTGACGGTCTTGAGAGGTGCTGTTGAAGAAACCTTTGGTAAATTGGTGTAGCGTATCCTGTAGAAAGCGGACACCGCGGGCAGGTTACACCAGTGGTGGAGAGGGCGGATATTTAATGTGCGGATAGGAGGCCAATAAAGCAGACTGCTTTAGCCTGGATGGTGCCGAACTTCTTGAATCCATCCTGCCTTCCGTTAGTTTGAGATTAAAAGTGAAAGGGCTCATTTGGCCAAATGGCCTTTTCCTATTCCCAAATATTTTTCAGGGTTCAGCTTCACTTTTTGACTCTTGACTCTGGTGCTAGGGGTACTGAACTCTACAGTAACATTTCAGGTGATTTCATGGGTCATTAAGTTACTTTCCACATACGCATTCCTCCAGTCACACCATTGTCATGCAGTCCTCACCTGCCAAGAATAAGGCATATTAATTTTGTCATATGAACATTGATTTTAAACTGTTGCTGGAGTGAAGAAAGGACTTGTTAAAAAAATCGCCAGACACTTGGCTGGAAGGATATTTGCATACTAACAGACAGCGCTTATGGAGACAAAGGACTATTCCCTGGTCGACTTAACCCACAATGGATTTTGATCACCAGATATTGAAAGTGTAAGCAAGAGCATTCCAGAGACTAAGATGATACAATCCACAGAAGCCAGGACTGGTTAAACCAGCTGGTCACATGACTAACTGGCTGGTCCAGAGTTTATTTTGAACGAGCCACAGAGTTTGAACTCAAAGACTGTTTGCTCCTGGACTGAACATGTCCCCTGTCTGTTCCCATCTCTTTCTCATGGAACTCCAAATGCACTGAAGACGCGAACCTCAAGTGAAAAAAGTCTCATACGTCGAACAAGGTTTAAGAAGAATACTGGGCCCCAACGAAAAGCAAGACCTCCCTACAATCAAGGACTCTACAGCGAGCTCGAAGAACAGTAACCAAAACCGTCTTCAGATATTGCCTCAAACTTTTCCACTTTATTTCTTCTGCTCTTTTCTGTCTCTATTTGCATGTATCGCGTATGCATGCTAGCGTGGGCGCGTCAGGTATCCACAGGCGTTAACCGAATTAAAGTTTAAATTCAGTAAAGTTCATCCTTTTTTCTTTAAACCCAAGAAAACTTGTTTAGCTGGTTTCTTTGCTTTACAATTGGAAAGCAGTGAACAATGATTCACTAAGGGGAAGCTAAAAACACGGTGTTTTAAAAATCAAAACACTGTTACGATAAGACCAGGTTCAGGCTGAGGGGGAACCCTAGACCTCTTTCTCACTTGGGTCGTAACACCATCAGTGTGCTTGTTTAATCTGGAAACATTCTCAATAGCTCAATAGAGATGTGCAGTGCAGGGTGGTGGGGGACAGTACGATTGATCCTACTCCAAAAGTTGTGAGAGAAGGGAAAATAAAACTATCAGAGTTCCCACTTCTGATTGCTATCCAGTAACTTCTGCTAGAAAGTCTAGTCTAGAGATACAGCACTGAAACAGGCCCTTCAGCCCACCGAGTCAGTGCCGACCATCAACCACCCATTTATACTAATCCTACACTAATCCCATATTCCTACCACATCCCCACCTGTCTCTATATTTACCTACCACCTACCTATACTAGGGGCAATTTATAATGGCCAATTTACCTATCAACCTGCAAGTCTTTTGGCATGTGGGAGGAAACAGGAGCACCCGGAGGAAACCCACGCAGACACAGGGAGAACTTGCAAACTCCACACAGGCAGTACCCAGAATTGAACCTGGGTCGCTGGAGCTGTGAGGCTGTGGTGCTAACCACTGCGCTACTGTGCCGCCCATAAAGTGTTGGGGTCCATCACCATCAAGGCTCACCCATGTAAACAAAGTCACCTAGCAAGATGCTAGAGGCACTTTAGTGCCTATGGGATCATACTGCAGTACTTCTGGGAGATGGAAGAAATAACAAAGGCCACATATACAATGCTTCACTTCCACAATGCCTGTATACAACCTCTACACTCCCACTCAAATCCAGATCAACTATTATCTCCTTGCATACAAACACACTTCCAAAGACCCCCAATCACATCGTCAACAAGGTTCTTCACCTCTAAACCTCCATCCTCTCCTAGGTCACATCAAATTTCTCCCCAGCCCCCATTAGTACATGGGCTTCCCTCTTCCCTAATTCATCACTGTGCTGAAATCAAGACCATGTCCGACTCTAGCTTTTTCTTAACCTTCCTTAGTCTTCTCTTCCTATAGGCTTTGAAAACACAAGCATGTCATAGGTTCCAACACTGCTTCCTGATTTACTTTGTCGAGCTATTCGGCCTAGCTAGTCCTACACAATGGCCTCAGTTCCTCAACTACTAATGGATACCTACTTATCACATGTGCGGTAAGATTGGTTCCGATAATGGTATTAACTGGTAGCTGAACTGACAATGCTTACCAATTTCTCTAGTTTGAATACAACTGAAAATAATAAAATAAATAAGATGGCAGTTGATTTTGTCATTGTGTACCTGAAACAAAGAAACAGCAGCAATTAGAACCAATCCAAGGAGGGAATATACATAATCTTAGTTATAAGCAGTTAGAATCAATGCAAGGAAACCTCTTCAACATGTGTTCAGCTGAGAAATTAGTCATCCTTGATGATGTGAAGACCACGAGGATCTGGTGAGGTATTGGGACTACAGATCAGGACAGTACCAGGTTCAACCCTTGATTTCTGCTATTTATTGCCTGAACTACATGAACCACAGGGAAAGTATGTTCCCTTTTGGTGGAAGGCCCAGACACAGTTAAACTATTTCAAGGTGCTTCAAAGAAGCATAATCAGACACAGAGGCAAAGAAGGAGACATCCAAGCGACCAAAAGCTTCATCACAGAGGTAGGTTTTAAGAACTGTCTTAAAGGAGGAGAGGTGGAGAGTTGCAAGGAGGGAATTTCAGAGCTTAGAGCCTTGTGAGATAGTGCATAGATCACAAAGATGCTAAAAGGTTTTAAAACCAAGTTTTTAAAAAGTCCAGCCACACTCCTCCTCGCCCTTGGAGAAATAACTCAGCATTAAATAATCAGCACTGACTGATGGTTATTATTGAGGATCATCAGGGTCTCATACGTCAAGGATTAGTTGAAAAGCACATTAGCAATAACCTCATAACTAAAAGCTTATAAAACTCCTTGAACAAAAGCAGTTGATTGTGAATATATTCATTCAAACTATGTTAAATCATGCTGACAATTACATTGTCTCAATGTCACGACCAATCCCAGTAGCAAGATGGGTGACTTACAGTGAAACTGTGATAAACAGGAAGCTCCAATTAGACAGTCCGATGTCCAAGGCAGTCACCAGGGCTGTAATAGAAAGATTTTTAAAAATTCAGTAGGAAAAAAATCAGCACAATGATGTTGATTGTTAAATGAATCCAAGATAAACAGTGAGGAATTAAACTCGATGTATATCCTTTTCTTGATAGTTTATTCACAGGCTGCAGCATTACATATCTGCCTTCTGTTCACAAACACTTGTATCCAGCAGGCTCTCTTTATATTCACTTCAAATCCGAAATTGAACAATGCCCTTCAGTTGTTTACCTTTAACAACATAATTAACCATTAACATTAATCATCAACGCACTCTTTGTCTTTACCTTTGCCCCATGATCTCCTTGTCAGTTATTCTCTGTGACCCTCTGCCCTATCAACACCTTCCCATTTGTTCACTTTTGCCCCACTCCCACTTTATTTGCTTAAAACTTATTACATTTCTAACCTTTGCCAGTTCTGATGAAAGGTTACTGACCTAAAACATTAACTTTGCTTCTCTCTCCACTGATGCTGCCCACCTGCTGAGTATTTCCAGCACTTTTTGGTTTTATTTCAGATTTCCAGCATCTGCAGTATTTTGCTTTTATGACATTAATCATCAGTTGATTGTTTATGGTTTTGCTAATGGATGAAAACATTGTGCTGTACGATTATCAGCTTCCCATGCTAATCCTTTTTGTACCTTTTTATGCTTTTCTTTTCATATAACACAAATTGTCTGTTTGCCTCACCTACATCTTTTTATCTGAGACTTTCTAGTATTCTTTCTGGAAGATTCTTCTTGCCTCACTTCCCAATGTTACTGTACAGCTTTCATATATGTGCATTACCAATATTCAATGTTATTGTTTTCTGTTTCCCTTCTCACATCTGATAAGGTATCTACTAAAACTCACATTCACAGCCATATCTCCTTCCTCAGCAACTAGCCTGGATTTCTGCCCTTCATGTTTCAGGTCCACCTATCATTACATCATCAAGATGTGAAGTGTTTCTTGAACCACTGCTTCCCAAGGTACATGCTCAAAGCCATGCACCATCACTTGCACACTCTTAAACTGTCTTTTTAGCAGAACCAACTCACTCTCTTTCAGAGTTGTCCTGGTCCACAGTTCCACGATCATGTTTTGACTCATGCGGCACTTTAACAATAAATATTTTTTTATTCCTTTCAGGTGTCAAGGCTTGCAAGCTTCAACAACTCTAAGAAACCAAATCCCCTCAGGATCATCCTCCGCCATTTCCGCCACCTCCAGCATGATGCCACTACCAAACGCATCTTCCCCTCCCTTCCCCTGTCAGCATTCCGAAGGGATTGTTCCCTCCGAGACACCCTGGTCCACTCCTCCATTACCCCCACCACCTCGTCCCGTCCCATGGCACCTTCCCCTGCAATCGCAGAAGGTGTAATACCTGCCCATTTACCTCCTCTCTCCTCACTATCCCAGGCCCCAAACACTCCTTTCAGGTGAAGCAGCGATTTACTTGTACTTCTTTCAATGTAGTATACTGTATTCGCTGCTCACAGTGTGGTCTCCTCTACATTGGGGAGACCAAGCGCAGACTGGGTGACCGCTTTGCGGAACATCTCCGCTCAGTCCGCAAGCAGGACCCTGAGCTTCCGGTTGCTTGCCATTTCAACACTACCCCCTGCTCTCATGCTCACATCTCTGTCCTGGGATTGCTGCAGTGTTCCAGTGAACATCAACACAAGCTCGAGGAACAGCATCTCATCTACTGATTAGGCACACTACAGCCTGCCGGACTGAACATTGAGTTCAATAATTTCAGAGCATGACAGCCCCCCATTTTACTTTCATTTTAGTTATTTTTTCTTTTTTTTTTTTACAATCTTTTTTTGCATTTATTTCATTTCATCTTAGTTTGTTCAGTTTGCTTACCCACTGTTTTTTTTTTCAGGTTTGCACTTGCTGCTGTTCAATATATTCAGTGCATTAATACCTAATCTGTACTAATGCTTTGTCTTTCAACACACCATTAACATATTGTTTGCCTTTGCTCCATGACCTTTTGGTCAGCTATGTGGCCTGGTCCAATCTACACCTCCTTTGTTATCTCTTGCCCCACCCCCACCTCACTTGCTTATAACCTGTGACTTTTCTAATGTTTGTCAGTTCCGAAGAAGGGTCACTGACCCGAAATGTTAACTCTGCTTCTCTTTTCACAGATGCTGCCAGACCTGCTGAGTGGTTCCAGCATTTCTTGTTTTTATCCCTCGGGATACTTCTTCTCCCTTCACTTTCCTCTGATCTATCCCTCTTTCCAATCCCACACTCCGCTGCGTTTCCATTATCCACTCAAAAGATCCCAAACCATCCGACCTCAGCTTCGTCCCCTTATGCTCCTACCTCATGAATTTTGAGACTGGCACAATGCTGAGTTCTTCCATCGCCTTCATCTCTGCACCCACTTCTTTGGACAGGAGTCTTCCTCTGCACAGTGGACTCCTTCTCCCATTTTCAGAATTTTTGGTCCATCTGGACCCCTCCCTCAGGCCTCTTACCCTTTCAAGATCTTTTCATCTCAATTTCTCTGCTCCGCCCACTCACTCTAACCTACCTTTCTCTGAACATGCAGCACTCCATTCTCTCAGGTCCAACCCTGACACTGTCATTAAACCTGCTGACACGGATAGCGCTGTTGTCGTTTGGCAAACCGACCCCTACCTTGCAGAGGCTAAACACCAATTCTCAGACACGTCCTCCGACCTCCCCCTGGACTGTGACACCACTTCTAAATATCAAGCTATTGTTTCCCATACTGTAAAGGGCCTCATCTCCTCTGGAGATCATCCCTTCACAGCCTCCAATCTCAGTCCCCAAAGCCCATACAGCCCGCTTTACCTCCTTCCCAAGCCTCCTATCTGGAGTCTATTGTTCGTCCCTTATCCAGTCTCTAGTGATCAACCTGTGACTTTTCTGGCACCCTCTGCACTTTTAACTGTTTCCTAGCCCTAACCGTCTCCTTTTCACAATGAACGTCCGATCCCTCACAATCTCCATTCTCCACGAGGATGACCTGGAGGCAATCCACTTCTTCCTTGAACAAAACCACCACCCTCCTCTTCCTGGCTGAACTTGTTCTCACATTAAACAACTTCTCCTTTGACTCTACTCACGTCCTCCAAATAAAAGGTGCTGTTATGGGAATCCATGTGGGTCATAGCTATGTCTGACTTTTTGTGGAATACATGGAACACTTTGTTCCAATTCTACTTTGGAATCCTCTTTTTCCAGTACATTGATGACTGTATTGTGCCACTTCTTGCTCTCATTCAGAACTGGAAAATTTAATCAACTTTGATTCAGACTTCCACCCTTCCCTCGCCTTCACATGGTCCTTTCCTTGGCTTCTCGACTTCCATTTCTGGGGACAGACTGTCAATCGATATCTACTATAAGCCCACTAATTCTCACAGCTACCTTGATTACACTTCCACCCACCCTGCTTCCTGTAAGGACTCTATTCCATTCTCCCATTTTCCCTATGTCATCGCATTTGTTCTGACAATAAAACGTTCCACACCAGTGCTTGCAATATATCATATTTTCATCAACTGAAGAATTCCCCCCTTCATGTCCATCCCACTTCTTGCACTTCTGTTCTCACCCCTTCCCCTCCCTCCCAGAACCACAATGTCCTCACCTTACATACCACCAGCCTCCATTCAATGGATCATTCTCCGCCCCGTCAGCATGATGCCAAATACATTTTTCCCCTCCCCTCCCTTTTTAACATTCCGAAGAGACCTTTCCCAATGCCATTCCTGGCTCATTCCTCAACACCCCTCCCCTTAACACCTTTCCATGCAAGCACAGGAAATGCAACACCTTACCTTCACCTCCTCATTTTCCAACATCCAGAGTCCCAAACACTCCTTCCAGATGAAACAGCCACTTACTTGCAATTTAGTATAATGTATTCGTTGCTCACAGTGTGCTCTACTCAACATCGGGGAGACACTTTGCTGAACACTTCTGTTCTGTCCACAACCATTTTAATTCTCTGCTCCGCTCCCACTCTGACCTCCACCTCCTCCAACAGGAGCTCGAGAAACAGCATTTGATCCTTCAGCTAGGCACTCTGCAGCCTTCCCGACTCTACCCGAGTTCAACAATTTCAGATTATCATCATGGCTCTCATTTCCACCATCCCCCACCCCGCCTAAACCCAGAGACAGCAGCTACTGGTAATGATTGTGCTGTTGCCATTTTGCCATTTACATCTCAAGATCCATCTTTTGTTTCTTTAGTTGTCCCATTATCACCACTTTTGCCTTAAACCATTATTACTTTTGTATTTAAACCACTCCTGCTTTCCAACCTATTGCAGACCTTCCTTCTGGCTCCTGCCTCCTCCCCTCCCCCTTTCCCTGCCTCATTACTTGTTTAAAATCGGTTACATCTCTTACTTTTTCCAGATGCAACGAATGGTCACAGACCTGAAACATAAACTCCTTCTCTCTCCATAGATGATGCCTGAACTACCTAGTATTTCCAGCATTTTCTGTTTATATACTCAATTCCTAAGTTTTAACTTCATTAAAAAGCCAATGTGTAGAGCAAGATGGGAGTCATCACGTACCATGTCAGCAATGGATACAGGCACTGGATGAAGATAGGTTGCCTAGGCCCAATATGTAGAGAGAGAGAATTGGTGGTGGGGGGGTGGGTGGAGGGGGGTGCGGGGATGAAGGAGGTGAGCTGAATCAATGAGACTAGGCAACTAAAAGGGGCTGAGTTTTGGTGGTTTCAGGCCCAAGAACAATTAGAAGGCCACTTTAAAGTACTGAGGACTAACACTTGTGGAACAGCCTGTGGTGTTGTTTTACATACTTGCAACAGTGACACAATGTCTGAAGCATTGCCTCAGGCTAATTTGACTTCTTACTGACTTCAGCATCGCTCCAGCCTGGTGTCAAGCCACATTTTAAAAGTGTAACAAACCTTAAACTTTATAGCTTAAATTTTTCACTGGTTTAAATGCAGAAACCTGTCCATATTCTCCCAACATGAAAAATTAATTGTTTGGCTTACATCTAAGCGCGCGCACACCTTGTGCTACTTTTGAGATATGCTCAGTGTGATTGACAGCCAGCAATATAACTACAGTGTGCCAGCTGAAAGCAGCCTGGAATCTGGTCCCACACATCTTTGTGAAACAGACTCTCAATCTACAAATTTCACAGATTGATATTGCCTGGTGTGGATGACAAAGAGAGGAAGCAAGAGTAGGGAATAATGTTACCTGTGGCAGCAACCCTCTTCATATACAGTTTCCATGACAGACAGATGTGTGATTTGCCAGTACACCACGAAGTGATTATTCGGCTTATTCCGGAGAATACAAAGATCATCACAAGGTGAACCAAAGTCATGAAGATAGGGTAATGAAAATTCTAAGAAACGAGGAAAAAATAAATTACTTAACATTAAAAAACAATTATAAATGTCTGGTGATTTCACTGGGAATTTGGATTACCCATTGCTCTATAAATGACAGGAATGTAAGACAATGTACAGCACATTGTATTATGTAATATATACTGTCCTAATCAACTCATTAGATCAAACTGCGGCCCTTTAACATCATAATGTCCAACTGCTAAATACAGAGCGAGGTCAGAATCCAGGGCGAAATTCTGAGTTTACTTCTACTTTTTGATTTTAAAAGTATTTTTGCAAAGATCAGAGGTTGAAGGAATTGCAAACTTTAAGACAGCAATATATTTTCTATTGCTGGGATAGTTTCCTGTACATTGTTGGTATGGTTCTTAATGAATACTTTGCATCTGTCTTCACAAAAGGGAGACGATGCAGATATTGTAGTTGAGGAGGAAGAGTGTGAAGTATTGGATATGATAAACATAGGGGGAAAGGACGTATTAATGGGATTAGTATCCTTGAAAGTTGATAAATCACCAGGGCCATTAGAAATGTACCCTAGGCTGTTAAAGCAGCAAAAGAGGAAATTGCAGAAGGTCTGACCATCATTTTCCAGTCCTCACTGGATACAGGTGTGGTCCCAGAGGATTGGAGAACTGCTAAAGTTGTACCTCTGTTTGAAAAGGGAGCGAAGGATAGACCGAATAATTACAGGCCAGTCAGTCTAACCTCAATGGTGGGCAAATTATTGGAATCTATTCTGAGAGACAGGATGACCAGGGTATAGGGTAATCAAGGTTAGTCAGCATGGATTTGTTAAGGGAAGATCTTGTTTGACCAACTTGATCGAATTTTTTGGAGTAGTAACAAGGAAGATAGATGAGGGTAGTGCAGTTGATGTGGCCTACACGGGTTTTTCGCAAGGCTTTTGACAAGGTCCCACATGGCAGACTGGTTAAAAAGTAAAACCCCACATGATCCAGGGAAATGCAGCAAGTTGGATACAAAATTGGCTCAGTAGCAGGAAACAAAGGGTAATTGTGGATGGGCGCTTTAGCGACTGGAGGGCTATTTCCAGTGGCGTTCCGCAGGGCTCAGTACTGGGGCCCCTACTTTTTGTGGTATATATTAACGATTTGGACGTAAATGTAGAGGGCATGATCAAGAAGCTTGCAAATGATACAAAGATTGGCTGTGTGGTAAATAACAAGGAGGATAGCTGTAGGCTGCAGTAAGATATTGGTGGTCTGGTCAGATGGGCAGAAAAGTGACAAATGGAATTCAACTTGGAATAGTGTGAGGTGATGCATTGGGGAGGTCAAACAACGCAAAGGAATACACAATTAATGGGAAAATACTGAGAGGTGTAGAGGAAGTAAGGGACCTTGGAGTGAATATCCACAGATCTCTGAAGGTAGCAGGACAGGTCGATAAGGTGGTTAAGAAGGCATATAGAATCCTTTCCTTTATCAGCCAAGGTATTGAATATAAGAGCAGGAAGGTTATGCTGGAACTGTATAATTCATTGATTAGGCCACAACTTGAGTACTGTGTGCAGTTCTGGTCACATCATTACAGAAAGGATGTAATTGCACTAGAGAGGGTACAGAGGAGATTTACGAGGATGTTGCCAGGACTGGAAAAATGCAGCTATGGAGGAAAGATTGGATAGGCTGGGGTGGTTCTCCTTGGAACAGAGAAGGCTGAGGGGCCTCGATAGAGCAGAGGTAAAGGGTCTATTTACCTTCACAGAGAGGTCAGTGACGAGGGGGCACATTTAAAGTGATTGGTAGAAAAAGTAGAGGGGAGATGAGGAAAAACTTTTTCACACAGGGGGTGGTGGGGGTCTGGAATTCACTGCCTGAAAGGGTAGTTGAGGCAGAAACCCTCATCTCATTCAAAAGGAGTCTGGATATGCACCTCAAGTGCCATAATCTGCAGGGCTACAGACCAAATGCTGGAAGGTGGGATTAGAATAGGTAGATCGTTTTTCAGCTGGCACAGGCACGATGGACCAAGCGGCCTCTTTCTGTGCCTTAAACTTTCTATGATTCTATGAAAGCGATTGCCACAATTTTTTGAAACACGACAGAAATTTGCATGTAAACAGGCACAAGGAACAAAGCATACACTGCAGGTGCTACTTTTAATCTCTGGCCTCCTAATCTCGAGAGACAATGGGTAAGCGCCTGGAGGTGGTCAGTGGTGTGTGGAGCAGCGCCTGGAGTGGCTATAAAGGCCAATTCTAGAGTGACAGGCTCTTCCACAGGTGCTGCAGAAAAATTTGGTTGTCGGGGCTGTTTCACAGTTGGCTCTTCCCTTGCGCCGCTGTCTTTTTTCCTGCCAACTGCTAAGTCTCTTCGACTCACCACACTTTAGCCCCGCCTTTATGGCTGCCCGCCAGCTCTGGCGAACGCTGGCAACTGACTCCCACGACTTGTGATCAATGTCACAGGATTTCATGTCGCGTTTGCAGACGTCTTTAAAGCGGAGACATGGACGGCCGATGGGTCTGATACCAGTGGCGAGCTCGCTGTACAATGTGTCTTTGGGGATCCTGCCATCTTCCATGCGGCTCACAGGGCCAAGCCATCTCAAGCGCCGCTGACTCAGTAGTGTGCATAAGCTGGGGATGTTGGCCGCCTCGAGGACTTCTGTGTTGGAGATACGGTTCTGCCACCTGATGCCAAGTATTCTCTGGAAGCAGTGAAGATGGAATGAATTGTGACGTCGCTCTTGGCTGACATACGTCGTCCAGGCCTCGCTGCCGTAGAGCAAGGTACTGAGGACACAGGCTTGATACACTTGGACTTTTGTGTTCCGTGTCAGTGCGCCATTTTCCCACACTCTGTTGGCCAGTCTGGACATAGCAGTGGAAGCCTTTCCCATGCGCTTGTTGATTTCTGCATCTAGAGACAGGTTACTGGTGATAGTTGAGCCTAGGTAGGTGAACTCTTGAACCACTTCCAGAGCGTGGTCGCCAATATTGATGGATGGAGCATTTCTGACGTCCTGCTCCATGATGTTCGTTTTCTTGAGGCTGATGGTTAGGCTAAATTCATTGCAGGCAGCCGCAAACCTGTCGATGAGACTCTGCAGGCACTCTTCAGCGTGAGATGTTAAAGCAGCATCATCAGCAAAGAGGAGTTCCCTGATGAGGACTTTCCGTACTTTGGACTTCGCTCTTAGACGGGCAAGGTTGAACAACCTGCCCCCTGATCTTGTGTGGAAGAAAATTCCTTCTTCCGAGGACTTGAACGCATGTGAAAGCAGCAGGGAGAAGAAAATCCCAAAAGGTGTGGGTGCGAGAACACAACCCTGTTTCACGCCACTCAGGATAGGAAAGGGGTCTTTTAATTATATACAAAAAATATTAGTTTGTTCTTCTCTCCCAAATGGTTATTCTGAATACGCAAGCCTAAATAGGAAGGAGCAACAGGTATTCAATCTTAGTGGGGTATCACAGTTGATATCTGCACCTACATACTTTCCACATTGTGAGTCAGCGGACAGCATCTCAGAGCTGATCAACAAGGAGTCGGAAAACCAAATTAATGTACAATCTCCCCAAAGTCCATACAGAAAGTTTCAACCTCTCCTTTAGGTAAGAAAAAAATGCAGAAGGAAATGAGCAGCAAGCAGATCAGGGGACCTCTTGTAGCCCCCTCTAACTGTTAGCTTGACACAGTTGGGAGCTGATCATGAGCAGTATTCTGGTCGATTTCCCCTTCCAAGTCCATGGACCTTGAAGCCAATTGAAGCCTTGAACACAAAAATCAAGGCGGACACTCCAGTGCATTGGTGAGGGACTGCTGCTGCACTGTCTGAGGTGCTATCTTTCAGATGAGTGGTGGGGTGTTGAGTGGGGGAGTTGCATTACTGGTTAAGGAGAATATCACAGCTGTACTGCGGGAGGACACCTCGGAGGGGTCATGCAGCGAGGCAATATGGGTGGAGTTCAGGAATAGGAAGGGTGCAGTCACGATGTTGGGGGTTTACTACAGGCCTCCCAACAGCCAGCGGGAGGTAGAGGAGCAGATATGTAGACAGATTTTGGAAAGATGTAAAGATAACAGGGTTGTGGTGGTGGGTGATTTTAACTTCCCCAATATTGACTGGGACTCACTTAGTGCTAGGGGCTTGGATGGGGCAGAATTTGTGAAGAGCATCCAGGAGGGCTTCTTGAAACAGTATGTAGATAGTCCAACTAGGGATGGGGCCATTCTGGACCTGGTATTGAGGAATGAGCCCGGCCAGGTGGTCGAAGTTTCAGTGGGGGAGCATTTCCGGAACAGTGACCATAATTCCATAAGTTTTAAGGTACTTGTGGATAAGGATAAGAGTAGTCCTCGGGTGAAGGTGCTAAATTGGGGGAAGGCTAATTATAACAATATTAGGCAGGAACTGAAGAATTTAAATTGGGGGCGGCTGTTTGAGGGTAAATCAACATCTGACATGTGGGAGTCTTTCAAATGTCAGCTGATTAGAATCCAGGACCAGCATGTTCCTGTGAGGAAGAAAGACAAGTTTGGCAAGTTTCGGGAAGCTTGGATAACACGGGATACTGTGAGCCTAGTCAAAAAGAAAAAGGAAGCATTTGTAAGGGCTGGAAGGCTAGGAGCAGATGAAGCACTTGAGGAATATAAAGACAGTAGGAAGGAACTTAAGCAAGGAATTAGGAGGGCGAAAAGGGGTCATGAAGTCATTGGCAAACAGGATTAAGGAAAATCCCAAGGCTTTTTATACGTATATAAAGAGCAAGAGGGTAACCAGGGAAAGGGTTGGCCCACTCAAAGACAGAGGATGGAATTTATGTGTGGAGCCAGAGGAAATGGGCGAGGTACTAAATGAGTACTTTGCATCAGTATTCACCAAAGAGAAGGACTTGGTGGATGATGAGCCTAGGGAAGGGAGTGCAGATAGTCTCAGTCATCTCATTATCAGAAAGGAGGTGGTGTTGGGTGTCTTGCAAAGCATTAAGGTAGATAAGTCCCCAGGGCCTCATGGGATCTACCCCAGAATACTGAGGGAGGCAAGGGAAGAAATTGCTGGGGCCTTGACAGAAATCCTTGCATCCTCATTGGCTACAGGTGAGGTCCCAGAAGACTGGAGAATAGCCAATGTTGTGCCTTTGTTTAAGAAGGGTGGCAAGGATAATCCAGGAAATTATCAGCCAGTGAGCCTTACGTCAGTGGTAGGGAAACTATTAGAGAGGATTATTCGGGATGGGATTTACTCCCATTTGGAAACAAACAAACTTATTAGCGAGAGACAGCATGGTTTTGTGAAGGGAAGGTCGTGTCTTACTAATTTGATTGAGTTTTTTGAGCAAGTGACGAAGATGATTGATGAAGGAAGGGCAGTGGATGTTGTCTATATGGACTTCAGTAAAGCCTTTGACAAAGTCCCGCATGGCAGACTGGTACAAAAGGTGAAGTCACACGGGATCTGAGGTGAGCTGGCAAGATGGTTACAGAACTGGCTCGGTCATAGAAGTCAGAGGGGATCAGTGGATGGGTGTTTTTCTGAATGGAGGGATGTGACTAGTGGTGTTCCGCAGGGATCAGTGCTGGGACCTTTGCTGTTTGTGTAAATCTGAGTTCTTTTTGCCTTCAGTCTGGTTCAGTAAATATACCGAGTCGGATGTGTAGGTAAAATCAATTACTTTATTTGCGCAGTCGCCAGCGGACTTACTCTGAGAACAGTGGCACTGACTCCACCAGAGTCTGTCGGGTCCCCCCCCAGAGTAAGTGAAGTTTGTGATACAGGTACTACTGTTTATACATTAAGATTCATGCTACACCTCCTTGTTTAACCAATCAGTGCGGTACAATTCGACTTCACCCACGTGGTGACATGCAGTATATCTGTTACTGAGGTTACAATACACTCCATTCTCAATACATACTTGTTACTAATAAAATATCGTTTTGTATCAGCAAGATTAAAAGAAAACAGACATTAAGACAATTAGCAAAGGAAGAGGAGTTAGGAACAAGATACTGATTTTGATTCCCACAGATACTGCTTTTGCTTCCCACAATTGTCATAAGTCCTGGGATCCTGTAATCTCTATCAAGTCACATCATGAAGTAACACCAAGCAGCAACAGTATACAGTGATAGTGTGGCCTTTCATTCCTTATCATCACTCACACAGGGATGGCCAGCATCTCTCACAGGAATCCATTTGTTCCAAACCACAAGGAGTCACACAATCAAGTCATGAATGAATAAATGTCCTTGCAATTACCAGTGCCTGTAAGTTTATACGATCTCACACTCTCAGCCTTTACTTTTAACTATTTCATTGCAGTTTCTCAAGCTTTAAATCATTTCATCAGAGCTCAGCAAAGTGACTACTCCTAACTTGGCTATATTTCCCATCTAGCATAGTGCCATGTCGTTCTGCTCACTTCCACATTCCCCCCTTTTATCATTCTATGATAACCTTCTCTCTACTGATCAACTTATATATGATTATATATATTCACTAGGAATATATGGATCTATTTACTCAAATAACATTTAAACAGTATAATATAAAAGCAAATATAAAAAACTCAGCAACTGCTGAATCTGAAGGGTAGGCTGAGCCACCCTCTAACAAGGGGGCGTGTATTAGCCTGGTCGGTATGTTTTGCATTCTAGCCTTTCCCTAGGATTGTCATGTCTGGGTGATAAGAAGAGTGCTGTTGAAGTACAATGTCTCTCTCTCTCGCTGTACCAGCTGCAAGGCCAAGTTGCCTCTGCAGCCCTGAAGTTATGAAGTCATTTCTGATAAGCTGTCCCTCCCTACAGCACTGGAGCTAGCTTGTTAGCAGTACATGACTGATTAATTGTTTCATCTTAAATGTTCCCATGTAATTCTGTTCTTAAAAATTCTAAAATCTAAATTCTGTTCTCGCAGTCCCCCCTTCGATTCTTCAAAACATTTTTAAAAGTCAATCCCTTCATCCCACCTAGGTGCCTTTATTGGTCTCTATTTGTCTAGAAACAGCCTTCAACACCCAGAGGGGTCGCACTCAATACGTTGCCTGCTTGTGCCATAAGAGGGGCCTGCGGGAACTCTGTAAAGGCATAAGTTTTGCAGGGGCTTCAACTACTTTCTTACAACATAAAAGGTGATACACTTGTACAATTACAATTTCATTTGCAAAGCAAAAGCATAAGCAGTGTAATATTGAAGAAAGCACAATTTAAACATCACTATTACATAATCAATCAATTGTGCGAACATAATACAGTCGCAATTTCATTCTTAGAGTATACTGATCTTTCACTAATTAATTTTAACAATATATGAATAGGTTATACATTTACCCTTGTGTGGCATAACTAATTGCCTATCCATTTATAGAGTAAGTTCGAATACAGATTGCTTTTTCGGGTAACTGTCCAACCTGTGTTCATACATCCTCTTACATCGCCTAATTAATTTCTAAAGTTGCCAATTTAAGTAGGTCACATATAACACCATGATACCCAAAACCACTATCAGGACATGGGAGATAATTCTAAACCAGGGGTGTATCTGCACGTCTGACCCCCAGTTCCATAAGTCCTCCTGCCAGGTAGAATCATTTATCTCATCAATCTCATCTTGTTGCCTCTTCGACTGTTGTTCCAAATTGTATTACACTACAGCAATGACTTCTAGCTGCTGTCTCTCTTTACCCAAGCGTGTGGGCAATGGCTGAATAGTCAAATCCTCCTTAATACTTTCTGTCACAGTTATTGTTTCTGTCTTTTGCTTATGTATCTGTACCAACTCCATCTTCCCTACTCGGGTTGGTATTTGTGGGTTGAACCAAAATGTACTGTTGCTCACCGGACAAGTCCGTTTATGTCCATACTGGTACTCCTTCGCTGTGGTGGCTAAGCGATATCTCCCCTTTCCCATATAGGCCACATGGGTTAGCTCTGACAATGCTTTCCTAGTCTCCATGGTGTAATTTACAGTGGCATTAAACCCACATTTTGATTCTGCCGTTTTATATTTAGGATGAGGACGTATGACCACCTGGTTTTCCAGACTACACTCAGACAATGGACAATATTGTTCCAATTACCTCTTTTCCAATTTCCATAACATAGGGTAAAATATCATTGTATTTTATGTAATCTTTCCCCTTATCACTCCTGTATTTTCTACTTTGTATAATTGCATCCCTAACTTATCTCTCAGAATTACAGGTATTCCCAACACTACTCCAATACTCATAGATCCTGTATTTACACATTCCTGATCTTTCCATACTTTAAATTTTCTGATTTGGCACCTGGTAATTTTATCATTTGTGTGACTAGTTAAGTATTCCAACTGGGTGTCATTGATCCAAACTGGCACCTGTCTTGCATCAATTTGCCTCGAATTTTCTCGAATTTGTTCTAACATTCACAAACTGTATGTACTACAAACACTCTCATTATTTGAAATGTCACTGTTCATTAATATATGTTACCGGTTACTAAAATAATATTTCTAGATAGACAAATTGTCTCCCTTGCCTTTGCTCTGGTTTTCATCCTCCTTCGCTGCACATAGCGCCTGTATGAATGGCAAGCTAGTATGCCCCATATTATGGCCAGTATTAACTGTATTTTACTATGGAGGCACCGGTATTGAATCTGGTAGCAACGTCATTAACTATCCCACTCTTTGTTCTATAAAGCTGATCCTGGCCTCTAAATCTGGTGGCACCCATGGCATCAGCAGCCTGCTGCATTACAATCTTACTTAATACACTATTATATTTCTTGCCTGTTCCGTACAATATCCCGGCATTTGAGATATTGACCAGGGCAGGCACAATCTCATGTTTAACATTATCATACAACGCTTCCCCTGGGCTCGATGTACCCACACACATCCATGTTCCTTTCAACTTTCCTTATGATCTGTTGCCCAATGGGAGGGGCACAAATAATTCCAAAGACACAGCTCTCAGTTACCCCTTCCCCTTTCTGTCTGGTCACGCAGTTAGCACGGTCATCTGTGGAACACCGTACACACTTCCCATCCAACATGTTGTGCAATGCCCCATAGTTCATATAGTCCATATTAATACTCCTTTCATTAATCCGTTGTGCATCCATTACCGGGTCTTTGTTCTTCAGGCCCCACAGCCACTGCAGTCCGGTTCTTTCCCATTCGCCACTAGTGGTTATATCTGTAATTTAAACACACTGCCCTGGTGGTCACCAGGTGTTAGTACTTGTCCATGTTGTGAGTATCCTCCGATGAGGGATACATGTCTACCTGTGGGGACCGAACATGTCCTGGGGAATCCAGGAGTTAATTTATATTCTTATCATCTCTACTCTTTTGAAATTATCTATATGGTCCCGTTGTACTCAGGTTTCGTTCCCCACAATCCTTGCCCAGTTAGTAACCCATCTAATAATAGTCCAAATGCCTATTAATACTACCATTATTCCCTTGATTATATTTTTTTTTAGTCGGTACCATGTATTTCTATCGGCCCTTCCCTTTACCATTACTTTGCCTTCCACAACAGGCACCTTTGTCTGTTCCTCTATCATGTTTCTATAGAACCTCCTGCCTCACCTTATGCAGTTGTCTGCACAGCTCCTTCACAAATCTTTAACTCTTTCTCTTGCGGGTCCTATTTCCTCACTACCTGCTACGACATACCTTGGCAGTCTCATCACCCTTCCTGTCACCGTATTCATCAAGTCCTTTCCTACTTTAGCTACACCACTCTGTCCTTTTTGTTCCTTTTTCAAAATATCCTTTACTAGCTGACTAAATGTTCTAACATTCTGGTCCACATTTTCCAAATCTATAGTATTGACAATTGAAGTTCCTGTATTAAGGACTGTGGCTGCGTCATTCACTAAACTATGTTTATGTCTCTTTCCCTTCATTATTCCCTCATTACCAAATTCCTGTCTCAGCAATTGTTACAGTAACCTTGTACAACTCTCGGTTCTTAGGACACCAGCCAGGTAGCTGGATATCTGACATATTCAATATTACCGGTACCAACTCAAGTTTTATGTTATCATATACAATTTTATTAGTTTTTATTATCGCAAGTCCATTTTCTGTAGTCAAGGCTGGGCAAGGGAGACCAGTCACTTGTGGCTGTTGGGTCGTAACCTTACTTGTTAGTAATCAAAATGTGGGGGTAATCGGGGTGATTGGTGCTTGTTGTCCGTTTGATAAATTTTGAATGCTGGTTTGATTGTTGGCTCCTTCCCTTGTACACCCCCACCAATGATTTTGACACAAAAGGTCCCTTGAGGGCCTTTGCTGTCAAAAGCTGACACACCTGGTAGATTAAATTGTCTACTAAAATAAAAGCAAAATACTGCAGATGCTGAAAATTGTCTCATTGATAAAGATGCTGTGATATTTGATGTCTGCAATTAAGGTCTTAAATTCTCAAAGCTGCTGGATCTTTTGCCGTGGCATCAATTCTCACATGGCCTGCCATCACCTGCTTAAAAACAACCCACAAAGAATCCATTGTGGCTCTGCCCCTGAGCCCAATGGGTTAATTTGTCCAATTCTATCTGTCAATTTAGAAATTTAAAATTTAACAATGTCCAATATGTATAAATTTTACTCTCAGCAATGCAAAATTGTGTGGTGGATTAAATGGAAAAACAGCAGCTGCAGCGGGGTTTTTTCAAGGGGCGGAGCAAAATTGTCTCAGCTGCGTCACGTTACAAAACCTTTTCCTTCTCTGATCGGAAAAAAACCACACTCCATTTTAATCTATTTTTTTTCAATCCTTTTGGTATCCTTAGGGTTGCTCGCCTTTGAAGTTGAAAATGCCACAAATGCTTCCGCTGCTTTCAAAATAACAAATCACATCTGCACACTTATACTGGTATTCCACTGTCATGCCACATATTCTGAACTCTCAGGTGATTTTATCAAAAGACCAAATATCAGCGGTGATGAAAAAGGGGGGGTGCTGGTGGTATCTATCTGAGATCTTTGCTTACCTCCCCCTGCAGGGTCCTGATGTCTCTAGTTATGGCCAGACTTTCAAATGTAGCTCTCTTTAACAACTCATAGCTCCAAGAGAAAACTATCAATTGCTAGTCTTATCTACACTTTCCTGACATTCACTGGAAAATTCGAGGCTTCTTGGAAATTAGCTGTTTATTTCACTATTTGTTTATCCCCAGAATTCCTTTATTAGCGCTTGCATCAGCCAGATCTGATTGCCAATTCCCATTAATTATAATTCTATTTCATTTTGAGCCCTGGAGAACCTTTACAATTAATATTAATAATTCCTTAAAACAGAAATCAAACATTTCCGTTTGATTCCAGACATTAATGTATATTGTTTATGTTTTTTTTTATCTTAGATGACATTTTAATTCCTTAAATAACTTGCCAAATTAAACTGGATTTTTGACATCTCAGATTATTCCAAATTCAAATAACAGTAAATTTCCCTTTGAATGCTTTAAATAACCATTCATATCAATTAAATTTTGTTTATCGATTCCAATTTCTTATGCCCAGACTTGGTTGTACTTTTTGTACGTTAAAGACAGAAGTGCTTGCAACTATCTCTCCTTCTGAAGCACTTTGTCTCATTGATAAGGATGGTTGCAGCAGGGTTAATTTCTTGCTTGTCTCCAAAGGGGGCGGAGCAAAGCATTCTCCGCTGCGTCGCTTTACGTAACCTTTTTTAATGGAAAAGAACTAAACTCCTTTTTAAATGTTTTTTTATCCTTAGGATTTTCAAACAACAAAATCTTTAGTAACATTATCAACTTCAAAGGAAACCATCTCCATCAGGAAAGACAGCATTTTAGATTAAACTCCAATTGTTTCCAAACTTATTTTTTTGGCATCTTTTATAAGAGGTTTCTAATCCAAGGATGATTATTTTTTTAACAAAGATGATTCCAAATTCCAATTCACTGCAATAATATTTAAAATCAAAACTGCCAATGTTATGTGAGTGAGTCCTCTGTCCGGAACCGAAGACTCCTCCAAAACATGAAATAATAAACTTGAAAGTTCATTGTGGCAACAAATGAAATTTCCAGTTCTTCAACTTAACAGGTCAATTAACCTTAATAGTATTAATTCAATTCAGACTTATTAACTTATACTACTTATTAACTACACACAGAACAGAATAGCACGTGCTTATTTTAAAAGATAGGTAAATTACGTCATTTTCTTGTTCTTTCTTCAGGCGCCTTTTCAAATGACTGTAATAAAACCAAAAACTAAAGTAAAAGTTATTTAACATTCTTAACACAAAATAGTCAACACCTGCTTCTTAAACAAACTTTAAACAGACAGAATCTTTCCTATATCTCCTTTGTTTATCCTTCTCTCCCTTAGACCAATATCCAATTCCTAACATTTGCTACTTAAAACAGTCAGTAAAACATGTCTTTAATTTAAACTCCAAAAAAAAAACTAGAACAGATTTTAAACTGGAACGCCAATTAAAGCAGGAGTGGTGCACTTCAAATTGGATTTCTGCCAAACATCTTCAGACCTTCAAGGCTGAAGCTTATCTCTTAGAAAATTGTTCATTGCCTTTTACAGTTGCAAAACCAGCTTTTAAAATCAAAATAAAATTTTAACTTAAAATATAGTTCAATTTTATATCCCATTCCTGGATGCACAACACTAAATTGAAATGAACACACTCAACAATCACTTTTCACACTCATTCAATTCCAAACAACTTTGAAAATTGATTTCTGTAATGGGTTACGAATTCAAAATACCAAATCTCTTTCAAAATTCCCTTTCCCGATGTCAAGGAACACACACAGGTTCAACTAATTCACAACCAAAACATGACTCAAGGTTCCCACAAAATATACACTTGTAAAAATAGAAAAAGTAACAGACTCATTCTCTCATCATTAAGGCCAGACAACAAAGAGTTAACGACAGTCAGTTTTACAGAACACAAGTTGTACAGAACAAAGACACAGTAACTTGTTTTTACTCTAAAACATACCTATCTTTAAAACACATATTTACCGTGGCGCTTCTGCGTCTTTCTCAAGGGGGCAAACGGACGTGGGTCGCCTTTCTCCAGAGGACATGATTTACTTGTCCCCGGGGACAACCCTTCCTCCTTACAAGCCGTCAAGCCCATTCTTCCTCTACTTTCTCAAACCCTCGTTCTTTTCTATGAATCAAGCAGCATTAAAACGAAAGAAAACAAACTACACAAGAAAACGAATAGACACAGTAACACAAACAAAGAACGAACCACACACAAGGAGACGAACATGGGACAGGGAATTTTTAGAGTCTTTTGGTTTCCCCCTTCACTAATCGGTATTCCTAATTTGAGGGCGTTTTCGTGCCAACTTGATAGGAGGATTCTATTTTTTTTTTCTCCTGACAATATTGTATCCATAATCCAATTAATTCTTTGGCCCTATTGCCTTTATTTTGTTTCCAGATTTTTTCTTGGGTTTTTTTTTAGTCACTTCCAAATCTTTTGTCCCCCCCAAGGGCCATTGGTATATTAATTTCTTATTTAAGGCTGCCGATAATTGTCTGAAGTCTTTCCCTTTATCCGGTTAATTATCACACAGTACTTGTAATGGGCAGGATGGATCACTTGTATTATCTAAACAGTTTCCCATATTCACAACTATTATCACAAACTATAATTACAACTATTATTACAAACTATTATTACTTACAAATTATCTAAACAGTTACTCACAATAAAAAATAAAACCTTAATCTCAGTCGTTCTAAAACAACCTCGCATAACCTTCAGTCGCGACCTACTTTAACCTTCAGTCGTAGTCAATACAACCTACTTTAATTCTACCTCAGTCCCCATCAGCCGTCCTCTAAAGAAACAGACTAAACCTGAGTGTCAGCTGTTCTAAAACGACACTGACTTCAATCACCCTTCAGTCGTAGTCAATACAACCTACTTTAATTCTACCTCAGTCCCCATCAGCCGTCCTCTAAAGAAACAGACTGAACCTGAGTGTCAGCCGTTCTAAAACGACACTGACTTTAATCACCCTTCAGTCGTAGTCAATACAACCTACTTTAATTCTACCTCAGTCCCCATCAGCCATCCTCTAAAGAAACAGACTGAACCTGAGTGTCAGCCGTTCTAAAACGACACTGACTTTAATCAACCTTCAGCCGTAGCTTAATACGACCTACTTTAACCTTAACCTCAGTCGTACCTACTTCGACTGACCCTTATCTTTTCTAATCCGCCAGACTGATCATTGATCTCGTCCAGACAATCTTACCTGACCATAAGCGAGTGATCAAACTTTTATCGGACTACGAGACAGGGGAAAACCGGCGTGGTCACACATCAACTACTCACGTCGGGGGCCCATTTCCTCTCTCTCCGTCCTCTACTAGTCTGATTCTGATTTCGCTGATGATCGGCGGTCGTCTGTTGAGATCCCACTTCTGACACCAAAATGTAAATCTGAGTTCTTTTTGCCTTCAGTCTGGTTCAGTAAATATACCGAGTCGGATGTGTAGGTAAAATCAATTACTTTATTTGCGCAGTCGCCAGCGGACTTACTCTGAGAACAGCGGCACTGACTCCACCAGAGTCTGTCGGGTCCCCCCCCAGAGTAAGTGAAGTTTGTGATACAGGTACTACTGTTTATACATTAAGATTCATGCTACACCTCCTTGTTTAACCAATCAGTGCGGTACAATTCGACTTCACCCACGTGGTGACATGCAGTACATCTGTTACTGAGGTTACAATACACTCCATTCTCAATACATACTTGTTACTAATAAAATATCGTTTTGTATCAGCAAGATTAAAAGAAAACAGACATTAAGACAATTAGCAAAGGAAGAGGAGTTAGAAACAAGATACTGATTTTGATTCCCACAGATACTGCTTTTGCTTCCCACAATTGTCATAAGTCCTGGGATCCTGTAATCTCTATCAAGTCACATCATGAAGTAACACCAAGCAGCAACAGTATACAGTGATAGTGTGGCCTTTCATTCCTTATCATCACTCACACAGGGATGGCCAGCATCTCTCACAGGAATCCATTTGTTCCAAACCACAAGGAGTCACACAATCAAGTCATGAATGAATAAATGTCCTTGCAATTACCAGTGCCTGTAAGTTTATACGATCTCACACTCTCAGCCTTTACTTTTAACTATTTCATTGCAGTTTCTCAAGCTTTATATTATTTCATCAGAGCTCAGCAAAGTGACTACTCCTAACTTGGCTATATTTCCCATCTAGCATAGTGCCATGTCGTTCTGCTCACTTCCACATTTGCAGTATATATAAATGATTTGGAGGAAAATGTAGCTGGTCTGATTAGTAAGTTTGCGGACAACACAAAGGTTGGTGGAGTTGCAGATAATGATGAGGATTGTCAGAGGATACAGCAGGATATAGATCGGTTGGAGACTTGGGCGGAGAAATGGCAGATGGAGTTTAATCTGGACAAATGTGAGGTAATGCATTTTGGAAGGTCTAATACAGGTGGGAGGTATACAGTAAATGGCAGAACCCTTAGGAGTATTGACAGGCAGAGAGATCTGGGCGTACAGGTCCACAGGTCACTGAAAGTGGCAACGCAGGGGGAGAAGGTAGTCAAGAAGGCATACGGCATGCTTGCCTTCATCGGTCGGGGCATAGAGTATAAAAATTGGCAAATCATGTTGCAGCTGTACAGAACCTTATTTAGGCCACACTTAGAATATCGCGTGCAATTCTGATCGCCACACTACCAGAAGGACGTGGAGGCTTTGGAGAGGGTACAGAGGAGGTTTACCAGGATGTTGCCTGGTCTGGAGGGCATTAGCTATGAGGAGAGGTTGGATAAACTCAGATTGCTTTCATTGGAACGATGGAGGTGGAGGGGCGACATGATAGAGGTTTACAAAGTTATGAGCGGCATGGACAGAGTGGATAGTCAGAAGCTTTTTCCCAGGGTGGAAGAGTCAGTTACTCGGGGACATAGGTTTAAGATGTGAGGGGCAAAGTTTAGAGGGGATGTGCGAGGCAAGTTTTTTTTACACAGAGGGTGGTGAGTGCTTGGAACTTGCTGCCAGGGGAGGTGGTGGAAGCAGATACGATAGCGACGTTTAAGAGACATCTTGACAAATACATGAATATGAAGGGAATAGAGGGATATATTGGCCCCGGAAGTGCAGAAGGTGTTAGTTTAGGCAGGCATCAAGATCGGCGCAGGCTTGGAGGGCCGAACGGCCTGTTCCTGTGCTGTACTGTTCTTTGTTCTTTGAGACGTTAAACTGAGGCCCTGTCTCCCCTCTTAGGCGCACACAAAAGATCTCATAGCACTAATTTGAAGATGACCAGGGGAGTTAACCCCGTTGTCCAAAATAATATTTCTCCCTCAAATCAACACAAAAAAACAGCTTGTCTGGTCATTATCACATTGCTGTTTGTGGGAGTTTGCTGCGTGCAAAGTGGCTGTTGCATTTCCTACATTACATCAATGGCTATACTTCAAAAGTACTTCATTATCTGTAAACTGCTTTGAGACGTCCAGTGGTTGTGAAAGGTGCTATATAAATTCAAGTCTTTTTTCTGTATGTTGCAACTTACTGCTGCATCAACTGAGATCAACGCAATCAACACAGAATATAAACTGAACTCTCGACATTCTTGCAGGTCTGGCAGCATCTGCGGAAAGAGAAGCAGAGTTAATGTTTCGGGTCAGTGACTGACCCGAAACGTTAACTCTGCTTCTCTTTCCACAGATGCTGCCAGACCTGCTGAGTGGTTCCAGCATTTCTTGTTTTCATTTCAGATTTCCAGCATCCGCATTATTTTGCTTTTATCCTAGACATTCTTGCCTGTGTAGTTTAGTACTTGACCTGCAATAACAACTGAGACGCAGGGTAGCAGTTATGTCTCCTAACTGCATCATACCACTCAGGAGATTCTTGTATAATTAAACAAACTCCAACCAATACTGAAGCCACGAAATACCAATCCTTTGACCCAACATTTAGAATGCAACAAACACATTTTAACCCTAGGGTTGGTTATTCTGAATTCACATCAGGTAGTTTAACCTGTGAAAACAGTAGGGAGTGTTGTTGCTGACAAACAATCAGGAGACTAACCAGAGAAAACCAAAGATAACAGATACGTCCAATAATCAAAGCAGCAAGCAAATAAAGTGCTTGTGGAGACAACATAACAGTGTCTTGCAACAGAGGTGCCGGTCAACAAGTACAATGCTATTAAACAAAGTAAGATTTAATACAAATCTTCCAAATCACCTTCACTTTAAAGGAAACACTATCATTTGTGATCACACATCTTTTTAACATCTGTGCCATCTGCATGGATACTACATCATCACAGTACTTGATTCGCTGGTAGATTCCTATCAAACAGAATTAATGTTTGTGCAGTTGGTCAAATCTCCCCTTCCCAATAAAGTACTTCTCAGGTCAGAAGGTTTGCTCATACAACTCAGGGACTTTTATAAAATGTCCTGCTCTTTTAAGAAAAAAATAAAATCACAGGTCAACAGGGGAGGTTTAAACACAACTGTTCTTCCCCAACACAAGGCTCAATCTGCAAATAGAAGTTCCGTTTTTTTAAATGACATTTATTACTTTGCCCTGAAAGCAGTGTCAATGGGATCCTTGGCTTGTGAGTCTTTGCCATAATTCTTGACAACACAGCTGCAGCCTACAACCTTGCAAGGTTCCTCTTCTCCATCTATTTTGCACATCCTGCGGGTTACCATTGACGAGAAACTGAACTAGAGCAGCCACCTAAATACTGTGGCTACAAGAGCTGGTCAGAGGCTGGAAATTCTGCAGCAAGTAACCCATGTCCTGATTCCCCGATGCCTATCCACTATCTACAAGGCACAAGTCAAGAGTGTGATGGAATACTCTCCAGTTGCCCAGATGGGTGCAGCTCCAACACTCACGAAGCTCAACACCATCCAGGATAAAGTAGCCTGCTTGATTGGCTCCCCATCCACCACCTTCAACATGCACTCCCTCCACAACTGCCACACAGTTGCAGCAGTGTGTACCATCTAAAAGATGCACTATAGCAACTCACTAAGGATCCTTCAACAGCACCTTCCAAACTCAGGACCTCTGCCAACTAGAAGGACAAGGGAAACAGGCACATCGGAACAGCACCCTCTGCAAGCTCCCCTCCAAGCCACATACCATCCTGACTTGGAAACATATTGTCATTCCTTCACTGTCACTGGATCAAAATCCTGGAACTCCCTACCCAACACCACTGTTGGTGTACCCGAACCAGACAGACTGCAGCGGTTCAAGAAGGCAGCTCACCACCACCTTCTCAAGGGAAATTAGGGATGGGCAACAAATACTGGCATTGCCAGTGACAGCCACATCCCATGAAACAAATATATTTTAAAAAATGCCTACCCACTCACCAAGTTTCATGTTGTCAAACCTTAATCAGGTTGAATCTGATGCTCTATCAACTTAATGTACTGCATCTGACCAGTCACCCGACAGGACACACAAGTGGGCTTCTCCTTTGTCCAGTGACAGCTCTCTCACCTCTGAATCAGAAGGTTCCACTTCAGAGACTTGAGCACATAATCTGGGCTCATACTTGAGTACAGTACTGAAGGACTGCTGCAGCCTCATGGTGAAGATGACGTCTTTCAGAGGATGTAAAAAGATCCCATTACACTATTTTTAAGAGCAAACAAACATACGAATTAGGAGCAGAAGTAGGCCATTTGGCCCCACGAGCCTACTCCACCATTCAATAGGATCATGGCTGATCGGTTTGTCTCTTCCTGGTTTCCTGGCCAATATTTATCCCTCAGCTAACATCACTAAAGCAGATTATCTGATTTTTAATCACACTGCTGTTTTGTTGAGCCTTGCTACGCTCAAACTGGCTGCCACGTAATAGTAGACAAACTATTGACATAAGATCGACATAAACGTTAACTCTGTTTCTGTCTCTATAGATGCTGCCTGACGAGAATATTTCCAACAATTTCTGTTTTTGTGACCAAACTAAAGTGCTTTGGGCTGTCCTCAGGTTGTGAAAGGTGCTATATCAATGCAACTCTTTACATTAATGGAAGTTGTGACTCTTTATCTGTCCAGAACCTTCACATCTTCAGGAAGAACAGAACACAAGCCCTCATCATGATGTCTGCGATTAGCTCACCTTCATCACCCACTTATTGTAGAAGGTAATCCCTATGGAGAAACAGTAATAGAACAGCACCAGAGTAACGGTCAGCACGGCTTTCCTCAGGAAGGACAGGCACAAGGCTAGCTCACTCATGGCCCAGCTACTCTCCTTCTTCTCCTCCAGTTCCAATGACTACCCAGGATCTCCCAATCCAGCTGACTCAAAGCTTGGCAGTGACGGCACTCCGCGGGCGCGTCCACCAGGCCACATAGCAACCTCCAGCCTCCATGCTGCAGACCCAGCTGCTAGGAGACGCCGTCAGTCAATCACTCTCTGACGTGGCGCCCCACCCCGTGCGCACGGCACCATGGGCAGAAGGACTCGGAATTAAAATGATCTCTTCTCCGGTTGAATTCTGGGGCCAGGTGCTTCTCAACCTATTGACTCATTTTAATCTTTATTCGTGCGAAAGAATTGCATTTTTGTCCTTTTCCATTTTTAAGTTAACAAACACATGAACCTGTCCCGGCGTTCCGCCATGTTGGTAAGGTCCAGCATTGTGGCTGCATTGAATTTACAGTGAGATGACTCAGTGTCAGGGCAATGGCAGGTAGATGGATATTTGTCACATCAGTTCTGATGAAAGGTCACTGACCTGAAACGTTGACTCTGTTTCTCTCTCCACAGATGCTGCCAAACCTGTTGAGTATTTCCAGCATTTTCCGTTTGTATTTCAAATTTCCACCATCCATAATATTTTGCTTTTGTGTTATATTTGTGTTCTCTAGTTTTGGTCTCCACCTGCCCACCACCTGGAGGGAACATTTCCACATCTATCCAATCAAATCCGTTTATAATCTTAAAGATGTGTATTGCATCACTTCTCAGCCTCTCTTTCCGAGATTACTGAGTATTTTAAATCTGATGGAAGTGTTTTATTTTCAAGAGTGACGCAGATCAAAATGGTTCAAATGGTTGAACCTAAATGAGTGCTTGTCACTTGATTCCTAATGCCTGACACAAACATGCAAATTGCCCCCAGAATTTGCCTATGTGACAGTGACCTCACTTCAAAAAGTCATCCATCATTTATGGAAAGCATTTTGAGACACCTTGATCAGGTGCTGTATCAAAGCAAAATGCAATATCGTAGAGTCATTTACAGTACAGAAGGAGGCCATTTGGCCCATCGAGTCCATGCCGGTTTTTCGCAGAGCAATCCAGTCAGTCTCACTGTCCCGCTTGTTCTGCGTTGCCCTGCAAGTTTATTTCCTCAAGAGGTCATCCAATTTCCGTTTGAAATCATTGATTGTTTCTGCTTTCACCACCTTCGTGGGCAGTGAGTTCCAGGTCATTACCACTTTCAGCGTAAAAAGTGCTTCCTCACATTCCCCCTGCATCTCCTACCCAAAATCTTCAATATGTTCCCTAGTCTTTGTATTATCAGTGAATTGGAACAGTTTTACCTGTCGAACATATCTAAGCCTGTCATAATCCTGTACACCTCTACCAAATACCCCCTAAATCTCCTCTGCTCCAAGGAGAACAACCCCAGCTTTTCCAACTTAACCTTGTAACTAAAACCCCCCCATCCCTGGAACCATTCTGATTCAGGGGAGGCGGTGGCGTAGTGTCACTGGACTAGTAACCCAGAGACCCAGGGTATAGCTCTGGGGGCATGGGTTCAAATCCCACCACAGCAGAAGGTGGAATTTGAATTCAATTAATAAATCTGGAATTTAGAAAGCAAGTCTAATGATGGCCATGAAACCATTGTCGATTGTTGTAAAAACCCATCTGGTTCACGAATGTCCTTTAGGGAAGGAAATCTGCTGTCTTTACCTGGTCTGGCCTACATGTGACTCCAGACCCACAGCAATGTGGTTGACTCTTACATGCCCTCTGAAATGGCATAGCAAGCCACTCAGCTGTATCTAACCGCTACAAAGTCAATAAAAAGGAATGAAACTGGACCACCCGGCATCGACCTAGGCACCGGAAACGACAACAGCAAACCCAGCCCTGTCGACCCTGCAAAGTCCTCCTTACTAACATCTGGGGGCTTGTGCCAAAGTTGGGAGAGCTGTCCCACAGACTAGTCAAGCAACAGCCTGACATAGTCATACTCATGGAATCATAACTTACAACGTCCCAGACAGTGCCATCACCATCCCTGGGTATGTCCTGTCCTACCAGCAGGACAGACCCACCAGAGGTGGCGGCACAGTGGTATACAGTAGGGAGGGAGTTGCTCTGGGAGTCCTCAAATTCGACAGTGGACCCCATGAAGTCTCATGGCATCAGATCAAATATGGACAAGGAAACCTCCTGCTGATTACCACCTACTGCCCCCCCTCAGCTGATGAGTCAGTACTCCTCCATGTTGAACACCACTTGGAGGAAGCACTGAGGGTGGCAAGGGTGCAAAATGTACTCTGGGTGGGGGACTTCAATGTCCATCACCAAGAGTGGCTCGGTAGCACCACTACTGACCGAGCTGGCCGAGACCTAAAGGACGTATCTGCTAGACAGGGTATGCAGCAGGTGGTGAGGGAACCAACAAGAGGGGAAAACAGACTTGACCTTATCCTCACCAATCTGCCTGCCGCAGATGCATCGGTCCATGATAGTATTGGTAGGAGTGACCACCGCACAGTCCTTGTGGAGACGAAGTCCCGCCTTCACATTGAGGATACCCTCCATCGTATTGTCTGGCACTACCACCGTGCTAAATGGGATAGATTTCGAACAGATCTAGCAATGCAAATCTGGGCATCCATGAGGCACTGTGAGCCATCAGCAGCAGCAGAATTGTACTCAACCACAATCTGTAACCTTATGGCCCGGCATGTCTCCCACTCTACCATTACCATCAAGCCAGGAGACCAACCCTGGTTCAATGAAGAGTACAGGAGTGCATGCCAGGAGCAGCACCAGGCATACCTCAAAATGAAGCGTCAACCTGGTGAAGCTACAACACAGGACTATCTGCATGCCAAACTGCGTAAGCAGCATGCGATAGCCAGAGATATGCGATCCCATGACCAACGGATCAGATCTAAGCTCTGCAGTCCTGCCACATCCAGCCGTGAATGGTGGTGGACAATTAAACAACTAACTGGAGGAGGTGGCTCCACAAATATCCCCATCCTCAATGAAGGGGCAGCCAAGCACATCAGTGCGAAAGATAAGGCTGAAGCATTTGCAACAATCTTCAGCCAGAAGTGCCGAGTTGATGATCCATCTGGGCCTCCTCCTGAAGTCCCCAGCATCACAGATGCCAGACATCAGCCAATTCGATTCACTCCGCGTGATATCAAGAAACGACTGACGGCACGGAATACTGCAAAAGCTATGGGCCCTGACAATATTCCAGCAATAGTGCTGAAGACCTGTGCTCCAGAACTTGCCGCACCCCTAGCCAAGCAGTTTTAGTACAGCTACAACACTGGCATCTACCCTGCAATGTGGAAAATTGCCCAGGTATGTCCTGTACACAAAAAGCAGGACAAGTCCAACCCGGCCAATTACCGCCCCATCAGCCTACTCTCAATCATCAGTAGAGTAATGGAAGGTGTCATCAACAGTGTCATCAAGCGGCACTTGCTTAGCAATAAGCTGTTCAGTGATGCTCAGTTTGGGTTCCGCCAGGGCCACTCAGCTCCTGACCTCATTACAGCCTTGGTTCAAACTTGGACTAAAGAGTGGAACTCAAGAGGTGAGAGTGACTACCCTTGACATCAAGGCAGCATTTGACCGAGTATGGCATCAAGGAGCCCTAGCAAAACTGAGGTCAATGGGAATCAGGGGGAAAACCCTCCGCTGGCTGGAGTCATACCTAGCGCAAAGGAAGATGGTTGTAGTTGTTGGAGGTCAATCGTCTTGAGCTCCAGGACATCACTGCAGGAGTTCCTCATGGTAGTGTCCAAGGCCCAGCCATCTTCAGCTACTTCATCAATGCCCTTCATTCAATCATAAGGTCAGAAGTGGGGATGTTCGCTGATGATTGCACAATGTTCAGCACCATTCGTGACTCCTCAGATACTGAAGCAGACCGTGTCAAAATGCAGTAAGACCTGGACAATATCCAGGCTTGGGCTGATAAATGGCAAGTAACATTTGTGCCACACAAGTGCCAGGCAATGATCATCTCCCACAAGAGAGAATCTAACCATCTCCCCTTGACATTCAACAGCATTACCATCGCTGAATCCCCCACTATCAACATCCTAGGGTCTACCATTGACCAGAAACTGAACTGGAGTAGCCATATAAATACCGTGGCTACAAGAGCAGGTCAGAGGCTAGGAATCCTGAGACGGGTAACTCACCTCCTGACTCCCCAAAGCCTGTCCACCATCTACAAGACTCAAGTCAGGAGTGTGATGGAATACTCTCCACTTGCCTGGATGGGTACAGCTACAACAACACTCAAGAAGCTCAACACCATCCAGGACAAAGCAGCCCGCTTGATTGGCACCCCATCTACAAACATTCACTGCCTCCACCACCGAAGCACAGTTGCAGCAGTGTGTACCATCTACAAGATGCACTGCAGCAATGCACCAAGGCTCCTTAGACGGCACCTTCCAAACCCGCGACCTCTGCCAACTAGAAGGACGAGGGCAGCAAATGCATGGGAACACCACCACCTGCAAGTTCCCCTCCAAGTCACACACCATCCTGACTTGGAACTATATCGCCATTCCTTCACTGTCGCTGGGTCAAAATCCTGGAACTCCCTAACAGCACTGTGGGTATACCTACCTCACATGGACTGCAGCGGTTCAAGAAAGCAGCTCACCACCACCTTCTCAAGGGCAATTAGAGATGGACAATAAATGCTGGCCTGGCCAGTGACGCCCACATCCCATGAATGAATAAAAAAAATAATCTCCTCTGCACCCTCTCAAGTACCCTCACATCCTTCCTAAAGTGTGGTGACCAGAAATGGATGCAATACTCTAGTTGTGGCCTAACCAGAGATTTAAAAAGGTTCGGCATAACCTCCCTACTTTTGTACTCAATGCCTCTATTTATGAAGCCCAAGATCCCATATGCTTTGCTAACTACTCTGTCAATATGTCCTGCCACTTTCAAAGATTAATGCACATGCACCCCCAGGACTCTATTCCTGCATTCACTTTAGAACTGTGCCATTATGTCTCTACTGTCTTACCTTATCCCTTCTGTCAAAATGCATCACCTTGTCTGTATTAAATTCCATCTGCCTCTTTTCTGCCAATTCTGCTAGCCTATCTATGTCCTGGTAATGTTCACTGTTCATGATATGTGTTTTATTAATGGATTCAAAGTGGCTCCTGGGCAATCAGTCCCCTAAGGAGCTCCTCACGGTGCATGTCTATCCTTGACCATCTTCTGCCATCCTTTACCCTTTCTCCTAGCTCACCTAACCCTAATCGTGAGTGAATTGTATCCCAAACTTTAGGTTAGCTACCAGTTTAAATGACCTCTGTCTTTGTTTAAAATCCAAACCCCCGGCCTTGATTGCTGTTTGTTTGTGAGCTCTGGAAAAGATCTGGATCTTCTTTCAAACTTGGTTTCAAATTCCTGGACTTCTCTGGACATTGAGACCATACTTCTGCTCTGAACTGCTTTGGAATAAACTATAATACTCAAATTCGGTCTCTGATATGCTGCAGTTTATTGCTTTTTAAGCTCTGGAAAAGATCTGGATCTTCCCTCAAACTTGGCTTCAAATTCCTTGACATTTCTGGATAGTAAGATCATGCTTCTACACTTGTCAACATCGTCACAGATATCACTTCCATTAGTGCATCCTCCGATACTCTACTTCTGGATTTCACTCGCTACACCTGTTTCCAAACTCAGCCAACAGTTCATCAATGCTCCATGGTAACTCCATCCTACCTAGCTCATCGTTAGCCCACTGTGGGACCTTTGACTAACTGTAGACTCCCTTCTATTGTCTCCTATCCATTTCCCATTTACAATCAGGTTTTTAATGTCTGTTACTGACTGACATGCAACCAGACATGTAACTTGAATTTTCTCCCTGTCTATTCGCATACCAGGGCTCGGCACCGACATGTTGCATCACGGACATTTGACAAAATGATTAACTCAGCTGTGGACATGGGGGCAATTAGTCTGCATATAAAGTATAAGCCAATCTAATGCCATCAAAACACAGTCCAATTTAAAACAGATTTCTCCCTATAAATAAAGTAGCTAAGCATACAAACATCAATGGAGAGCAGCACATTATTAGCTAGCTGGCAAGCAAAATAGTAAGCAATGCTCATGTGAATTATTTTGTTGACAGAATAGAGCCGGCTCACCATGTCACGGGGTGGTAGATGGACCTTATTAGATGACCTCTGTGGCTTCACACTGTGCCAGGAGTGCAAATTCATCCAATAAACCATGAAACTCTAGGAGAGGATTGTTATTGTGGTTATTGAGGTGAGACAGTAGAAAAATCAGCAATAGGAAGATGAACCATTTCTTACACTGCTGTTGTCACAAGACAATTTAACCCGTGATGGTCAATGTTTGTGCAACTTCTCCACTTGCTTGTAATATGTGTCTGAAGGCAGGATAGCCAACAAGTAGTGATCTCCGAATCAGGAGAGTTTTATAGGATGAAGCAGATAGTGCTTCAGAAGAGTCATGTAAAACAGAAAATCAGAGTGGGACAGGAAGGGACAGAGAGATTAACAACAGGTAGCCAAGACTATTTTATTCATCTTGACAGGCTGTTAAACCAGCTCCTGGATTCTGAAATACAGAAATAACAGAATCTCTCGACAAAATGACATTTGCTCACCAAAGCTAGTGACAAAATTAGATAAATACAATACAAATTAAGAGTGCCCTTCAGTTCCTGGCAAGTCTCTTAAATTCACTTATGTCTATCTCAGTCTATCACTGTCGATTCCGATTCAGCTCTGACAAGATTATTATTAACAAAAAAGCTTTTCTGCAAAAAGTTGAGCAATTGTTACTGCATGTATTTTTCAGTTACAAAAATATTTAGTCACTAACTGTAAGATTGTACTCCAGACAAACCAATTTATGTCCGAGCCAAATCTATTACCTGTTAGCAAAGGTGCACTTTTAACATAATGTAATTATATGATCCAGACAACTTTCAAATGGCATTGGCCACTCAGGTTATCTGCCCTCAAACTGAATAGTAAATCATGCATATTGCAGTTACTGATCTTTGACATACTTGTAAAACTTGTCCTTTAATCCAATTTGCAGCAAAATAATCAGTTAATGACTGTTTCTAACATGGTCATTGAAACATAATAATTTTTACCATGTCTTCTCTGACAGTTTTTAAAATTGCAAATGCAAGACAGGTTTTGTTAAGGAATCATAGACAGTTCATCATAGCCTAAGGTTTATTAAATTACATTGTATTTACTAACTATTATAAATGGGTCAGCAGAATCACGTTTTGCCAATATCACTTAGCCCCATTACACCGCACTCTTGTATTCATGAGGAACTTACAGTGCTGACTTCGGAGTTTTCTTACCTGTTTTCCCCTCAATACAAGTTCTGAAACAATGTGATTCCAACTGTATAGCAGCGGAATTGTGACATTTATATAGTTTTACGACCAGGTGAGGCAGCGGTCTCAGGCTCCCCTTTGGCACCTTCTCTGCTTTGACTGCAACAGGGTTTATCTTTTAAGCACTGTGACCTAATTTACCAACTCAGTAAGCACTTGCTCCTGTTACTCTAATTAGAATTGCAAATGAACCAAACAGGTTTTCTTGAATTTAAACAAGAAAGATGAAAGTTTATTAACCTTATCACTCTAAACCAGTTAAAACGACTAAAATACGCAATGCATCCACACTCACATTCATATGAGAGCCACAGACACACACAAATAGATACAGAGGGGAAAGGTAGAGTTGGGAGGTTGGAGTAAAGTACATAATAAATGGAATTCAAATATTGAGTTTGAATGTCCTTAGTTGAAGTTAAAGTTTTGAAGTCCTCGCTGGGGCTACGTGCACAATTCAGGCTTGACTCTCTGGTTCCAAAAAAACAAAGAGAGGCTTTATCCATCTTTTTGGTTGTTGTCTATAAGGTCCTGTAGTCTTGAGGCTTAGTAGCTGCCACCGAGGTTTCTCTGAGACTTTGCTGGAGAGAGAGACAGAGAGAGAGGTGATTTCCTCTTGGAGTTCAGTTAGTCTCTTCCTTTCTGAGTCACAATTCACAAATTCAGTGTTACATCAGCAGGTATGTCATGTGACCCCTTCTTTGTTGGAAAAAAGATGTTTCTGGATGGTTGTTTGAAATTCAAAGTTCTTCAGAGATACTTGGTGGGGGGTGGGGGGGTTGGCTTTTTCAAAGTCAAAGTGTGTCGATGGCTTTTGATCACCACTATTGACAAAACCATTCTCGTTAATTGAATCAGGGAGCACTCCCATTGTTCTAGCCAGACTGGGTGATTTATCTCTGTCTCTCAGCCAGTCTTTGGCTTCTCATAGGCAACTTGTGCATGGCCATCTTTAGCTGTTCTGTTCTGCTTTTTAAAAGTTATTTGTAATGTCCAGTAAAAAGAGTTCCATATGACGAATAAAGAGTTCCAGTCAAGCAGAGTTCCATATGACGAATTTAATATTTTCCAATTGATGTGTGATTTTTCGTCACAATAGAAGTAAAAGTCCAGCAACGTTCAACAGATCAATGAGCTTGTGTCCCAGGTGAAAGTAATGCGTGCTAGAGCATAGAAATCGAGACATTCCTTAAGTGACCTTAAGCCCCCTCACCCTCTCTGTCTCCTTTCTCTCTCTCTGTCCTCTCTCTCTCTCTCTGTCCTCAATCTGCTCTCTGCTCCCTCTCTCTGTACCCTCTCTCTCCCCCTCTCTCTATATCCCTTTCTCTCTGTCCCTCTCTCTCTCCACCTCCCCCACCTCTTTCGCTCTCTCTGCGCTCCCTCTCTTTACCCCCGTTCTCTCTGTCCCCTCTCTCTCTCTGCCCCTGTCTCTCTCCGCCCCCTCTCTCTAACCCACTCTCTCTGCGCCCCCCGTCTCTTCCCTCTCTCTCTCTCTCTTTCTGTCCCCCCCCCCTTTCTCTGCCCCCTCTCTCAGCCCCTCTATCTATGCCCCACTCTCTCTCTCTGGCCTCTCCCCCTCTCTCTGCCCCCTCTCTCTCTGCCCCTCTCTCTGTCCCCCCTTTCTTTCTCTCCCCCTCTCTCTGTCCTCCCCACCCTCTCTCTCTCTGTGCCCTCTCTCTCTCTCCCTCTCTCTGTCCGTCCCTCTCTCTGCCCTCTCTCTGTCCCCCTGTCTCTCTCTTCCCCTCTCTCTCTGCCCTCTCTCTCTGCCCTTTCTCTCTCTTTGCCCCCTCACCCTCTTTGTCTCCCTTCTCTCTCTCTGTCCTCTCTCTGTCTAACCCCAATCTGCTCTCTGCCCCCTCTCTCTATCCCTCTCTCTCTGTCCCACTCTCTTTCCCCCTCCCCTCCTTCTCTCCCTCTCTCTCTGCGCCCCCTCTCTTTCTGCCCCTCTCACTCTCTGTCTCTGTCTGCCTCCCCTCTCTCTGTCCCTCTATCTTTGCCCCACTCTCTCTCTGCCCCCCTCTCTGTCCTCTCTCTCGCTCTCTCTGTCCCCAATCTGCTCTCTCTCTCTCTCTCTCTTTCTCTCTTTCTCTCTCTCTCACTCCCTCTCTGTCTGTGATTTTAATCTGCATATTGACTGGACAAATCAGATTGGCAGAGGTAACATGGAAGACAAATTTGTAGAGTGCATCAGGGATTATTACTACCAGTAATTACTAACAGTCTATTTTAGGTCTTGTAATGTGTAATGAGGTAGGATTAATAAGAGATATTGTAGTTAAGGATCCTCTAGGGGGTAGCGATCACAACATGGTAGAATTTCAAATTCAGTTTGAGGGCGAGCAACTCGGGTCTCAAACCAATACTCCCAAGGCCACGTGCTAGTGAGTATAGAAATAGGAAAATACACCAGATGAATGCATGGCTGGAGAGATGGTGCAGCAAGGAGGGCTTCAGACTTCTGGGGCATTAGGACCGGTTCTGGGGAAGGTGGGACCTGTACAAGCCGGATGGTCTGCACCTGAACAGGACTGGGACAAATATCCTTGCACAAAGGTTTGTTGGTGCTGTTGGGGATGGTTTAAACTAGCTTGGCAGGGGAATGGGAACCTGAGTGCAGTCTTAGATAGGACAATTTCAGGGCAGGAAAAGGAGGCAGAAAATTAGCGAGTGACTGTAAGACAGAAGAAGCAAAAGTTAAAAAGTGTGCAGCACAGGAATTTGGCAGTGTTAAAGGGTATTTATTTAAATGCAAGGAGTATAGTTAATAAAGCCGATAAGCTGAGGGCACAGACAGTCACATGGCAACATGATATCATTGCACTTGGCTTAAGGAGGAGCAAGAATGGCAACTCAACATCCCTGGATATAGAATTTTCAGGCAGGATAGAGAGGGAGATAAACAAAGGAGGGGGTGTAGCATTATTAGTTAAGGAATCAATAAAAGCTTTGAGGAGGGATTATATGCTAAATGAATCATCAAATTAATATTGAAGCCATATGGGTGGAGCTCAGAAATAAAAAATGGGCAGCCAAACTACTAGGAGTGCACTATAGACCCCCAAATAGTGAGAGGGAGGTAGAAGAAGAAATATGTCGGAAAATTTCTGAGTGTAAAAACTATAGGGCAATAATAGTTGGGGATTTCAACTACCCTAATATCAAGTGGGATACAAACAATGTGAAGGGCACAGAGGGGACAAAATTCTTGAACTACGTTTAAGAGAACTTTTTTAGCCAGCTCGTAACAGGCCCAACGAGGTGGGGCGCAATTCTAGATTTAGTCTTCAGTAATGAAGCTGGGCAAGTGCAGGAAGTAACAGTGGGTGATCATTTTGGAGATAGTGACCATAGTACAGTAAGTTTTAGCATAATCATCTAAAAAGCCAAAGATAAAACAGGAGTAAAAGTTCTAAATTGGGGGAAGGCAAATTTTAAGAAACTGAGAGGTGACCTGGCGAAAGTGGACTGGATACAGCTACTTGAAGGAAAATCTGTGGCAAACCAGTGGGAGGCATTCAAAAGTGAGATACTACAGGCACAGTGTAGGCATGTCCCCACAAAGATAAAGGGTGGTACTGCCAAATCTAGAGCCCCCTGGTTATCTAGAAGCTTACAGGGTAAGTTAAAGCAGAAAAAGAAAGCTTATGATGATCACAAAAATCTTAATACTTTAGAAAGCCTGGAGGAGTATAGAAAGTGCAGGGGTGAAATCAAGAAGGAAGTTAGGAAAGCTAAAAGAGGACTTAAAAAAATTCTTGGCAGGTATAATCAAGGAAAACCCAAAGATGTTTATTCAGTATATTAAGAATAAGAATATAACTAAGGAAAGGGTAGGGCCTATCAGAGATGTACAAGGGAACTTATGCGTGGATGCAGACGATGTGGGCAGGGTTCTTAATGAGTTTTTTGTCTCTGTCTTCATAAAGGAGAGGGTTGATATAGAAATTCTACTTAAATGGGAGGAGTGTGAAATATTAGATACGATAAGCATAATGAGAGAGGAAGTACTAGAGGGTCTGACATCCTTGAAAGTGGATAAATCACCAGGGCCAGATGGATTGCATCCCAGGTTGTTAAAGGAAGCCAGGGAGGAAATAGCAGATGTGCTGAGGATCATCTTCAAATCCTCACTAGATACAGGAGAGGTACCTGACGATTGGAGGTCTGCGAACGTTGTTACATTGTTTAAAAAGGGTGCAAGAGATAGGCCAAATTATTATAGGCCGGTCAGTCTGACCTCGGTGGTGGGTAAATTGTTAGAATCTATTCTGAGGGACAGGATAAACTGCCACTTTGAAAGGCAGTGCTTAATTAGGGATAGTCAGCATGGATTTGTTAAGGGAAGGTCATGTCTTACTAACTTAATTGAGTTTTTTGAGGAAGTAACAAGAAGGATTGATGAGGGTAATGCAGTGGATGCGGTCTACATGGACTTTAGTAAGGCACTTGACAAGGTCCCGCATGGCAGACTGGTCAGTAAAATGAAAGCCCTTGGGATATAGGGGAATGTAGCAGGTTGGATCCAGAATTGGCTCAGGGACAGGAAACAAAGGGTAGTAGTTGACGGATGTTATTGTGAATGGAAAGCTGTTTCCAGTGGCATTCCACAGGGCTCAGTGTTGGGCCCCTTGCTTTTTGTGGTATATATTAATGATTTGGACTTAAATATGGGAGGCATGATTGGGAAATTTGCTGATGACACTAAAATTGGCCGTGTAGTTGATAGTGAAGAGGATAGCCGTAGACTCCAGAAAGATATCAATAGTTTGGTTCAGTGGGCGGAAAAGTGGCAAATGGAATTCAATCCAAAAAAGTGTGAGGTAATACATTTGGGGAGGGCAAATAAAGTGAGAGAATACACAGTAAATGGGAAGATATTGAAAGAGGTAGAAGAAGTGAGAGACCTTGGAGTGCATGTCCACAGGTCCCTGAAGGTGGTAGGACAGGTAGATAGAGTGGTGAAGAAGGCATATGGAATGCTTTCTTTTATTGGCCGAGGTATAGAATTCAAAAGCAGGGATGTAATGCTGGAACTGTATGAAATGCTGGTTAAGCCACAGCTGGAGTATTGCATGCAGTTCTGGTCACCACGTTACAGAAAGGCCAAAATTGCTCTGGAGAGAGTACAGAGGAGATTTACAAGAATGTTGCCAGGGCTCGAATGTTGCAGCTATGAGGAAAGATTGGATCGGCTAGGGTTGTTTTTCTTGGAACAGAGGATGCTGAGGGGTCACTTAATAGAGGTGTTCAAAATTATGAGGAGCCTAAATAGAGTAGACAGGAAGGACCTGTTTCCCCTAGCGGAGAGGTCAATTACCAGGGGGTACAGATTTAAGGTGACTGGTAGAAGGATTTGAGGGGACATGAGGAAAAACATTTTCACCCAGAGAGTGAATTCACTGCCAGGAACAGTGATGGAGGCAGAAACCCTCAATTCTTTTAAAAAGTACCTGGACATGTACCTGAAGAGCTGTAACTGGCAAGGCTGTGGACCAGGTGCTGGAAGGTAGGAGTAGGCTGGGCGGCTAGTTTTTTTTCGGCCAGCATGGACACAACGGGCTGCCTGGCCTCCTTCTGTGCTGTAATTTTTCTATGGTTCTATGTGGAAGTCACATAAGTCATTTCTTCTTTATGTAAGTCATGATGTGTGATGGAATTTTGATCACGAATGAGCTTTCCAAATTCAGCACAGAAAGAAGACACAGGATGATCCTTTGAGTAAATGGCTAATTCTGTAGTCTGTGGGACGTGTATGTATTATCTCGAGCTGTGGTTTGATCATTAATCATTACAGAATGGGGTTTACTAGATCAGTGCAAGTATCCTATATGGAGGATGAATAGGAAGGCTCAGCCCAAAGTCGTCTTGAACTGAAGCTCCTCGACAAAAGGAGCTTAGTGAATACACTTATCATGTGATACTCAACCATTCAGCCCCTGGTTTTATCCCTCGTCTGTGATGCTTCCTGATTCAGATGAGATGATGGTAGAAGAAAATAAATTTCTCCACTTCAGAGTGGGAATGGGAAGAATAAACTAAGGTTCCCTTTCACCCAGTGGCCTACGTACCACAAAATGTCACGTGAGGATAATATAGTGCTTGTCCCAACATCTGAGTATTCCTGTAGATACTTCTAAGAGTTGTCATGATCCATTGAACTGCACCCAAGCATAACTTATTGCTCTTTTGAAAGGGGGTAGAAGAGAATTGGATGGTGGATAAAACTGAAATCCCATATGCTAGAGTGGTACAACTGGAGTAGATTGTGCTGTTTGTATAATCTACCATCCCAATTAATTACTAGATGTTGAGCGCTTCATAATGGAGGTAATAATGACGGGGCTACCTCCACTAAAGTCATCAAAATCTACTTCCCTAGATCAGAGATGGGGACCCATTTGTCGGGCTTAAACTTTCAGAGCTGAAACTTGGTATCCAGTGTCATCAAGGCCATTATCTGATTCAGATTGAACAAGCAGCTTTGGTGCTGGAAAGTGCAAAATAAACCCTTCATGTGATTTTGATTATTTTGCCAAGTATAGTGTTAAGTATAGCAGGAGTTAAGTATATCTCTGTAGGATAATTCAAACAGAATTGAATCCAAACACATAGCTTTCGCTTATTAAACTAACCAGCTGTGCAAGTTACCCAAGAAAAGCTTTCAATTGTCATAATTTTGCAGTCTCCTGTCTCCATGCTCATCATTTAGGAGACTGAGAGAAGGTAATTCTTCCCCTCCCATTGATGATTTCTGTTGGGCTACAGTTTCTAGAATGCTGGTAGACTTGAACTGCGTCCATTCAAACCATGTTTCAATTATGGACACTGTTTGACCTAGTGAACACCAGTACTGAATTCACCAAAGTCAGCCGGCAAAACTCAAGGAAAGCTCTGGTTAAACTGTTCAACCTGGTTTGTGATGAGCATGTTTGATTTGTCCTTGCATTTGAAGTGTTGTCCAGAGTCGGGAAGTGGAGAAACAGATAATACTACCTTTCAGTGAAGGTCTAGGACTTTAAATGTATGTTCCTTATATCGCTTGCAAAAGGTGTATGTATACCTGCTTTTATATAACACTTGGTGATGCCAATGGCTCCAATGTGTTTTATGCAATGATTTTATCTTTGAAATATAGTGACTTATGTAGGCTAAAGAACTCTTGGGTCCCTCTTGGAGAATAAGGGACAAGCAAAAAAACTGCCTTTACTAACCAAATTTGCCAAAGCTCTTCCTTTGCCAAAGAATCTCTAATCAACCCAAGGGTTATTGAAAGTCAGTTTGTGCATTGTCCATTAAATCAGGCTGTTTGTTCACCTAATCTGGCATTGAACTTGCTGACTTCCAAAATGTGAATCAGTGTCCATAGTTTATCTAGCTAAATTGCAAATATCATTGGGGCTTCCTAGATATACTTTTTCTGATTCAATTGTAGTCTTTTTGAATTTGACTTCCTTTGGGAAACATTTTTTCTTTCAACCTCAACCTCTGCGACATGCTTCAGAGCAAGTTACTAATCTGCAAACACTTGCCTTGAACAGCATATGGCACAGAGATGCCTTAAGGGGAAAAAAGGAACACTGCAAAGATACCATCTGCATGTGGCACTGGCACACGGACAGAGGAATTTGAATTGTGATCCAGGACAGCTTGAAAGAAACTGCAACCGATTTCTATCACCAGCACCACCACATTGTGCTTTTTCAGATTAAATCGTGCTTACTGGAGAACTGATCCATGATCATTCTGGGGAGAAATCCGGATGAGAGGGTGAATTTGGCACACCCTGCATTGGAAGTTTAACACTAATGGGTTGATCATTGGGGCATGGTAAATGCACAAAGCTTGTTAGAGAAAGTGATGATGATTACTACAAAGAAATCTTCATGCAGGCAGTTTACAATAGTAAGCTAAAAGAGGTTTGCTGTCTAAAAAGAAACTAGAATTTATGTAGAACTTTTCACAACCTCAGAGCATCCCAAAATGCTTTGCTACCAATTTTGAAGTGTCGTCACTGTTGTCGGAAGCACTGCAGCCAATTTGCACACAGCAAGGTCCCACAAACAGCAACTAATGACCAGGTAAACTTTTTTTGGTGTTGGTTGAGGGATAAACATTGGCGAGAACTCCACTGCTCATCTTCGAAATAATGTCATTCCTCAGTACTGCCCTGGAGTTTGTTTAAAATCTCTTAAACCCCTTGGTTAATGTGATGGGCTGAAAATGTTGGAGCTGTTTAGTTCAGAAAAGTGTAGACTGTGAGATTGAAGCCTTTAAAATAATTAAGGGGTTAGATTCTATCAACATGGGTGGTCTGACATAGCTTAGGGAGGGCTAGCAGTACAGGTTACATAAACATAGAGTTAGATTAGATATCAGGAGGTAATTCTATTCAGAGTTATCAATCCCTAGAACAAGTTGCAGTGTCTTTCAGGTTAGGTGCAATCTTTTTATTCATTCATGGGGTGTGGACGCACTGGCAGGGTCAGTATGAATTGCCCTTGAGAAAATGAGCTGCCTTCTTGAACCACTGCAGTCTGAAGGTAATCTCATTGTTCTGTTAGGTTGGGGGATGGGGTAGAGTTTCCAAGATATGACCCAGCAACAGTGAAGGAACAGCGATGTACTGTAGTTTCAAGTCAGGATGGTGTGTGGCTTGGAGGAACTCGAAGGTGATGGTGTTCCCATGCATCAGCTGCCCCTGTCCTTCTAGATACTAGAGGTTGCGGGTTTTTGGGATGCTGTCAAAGAAGCCTCGGTGAGTTTCTGCAGTGCATTTTGTAGATGGTACACACTGCAGCCATAGTGCACTGGTAGACAAAGTGAATTTTGAAGTGGTGGATGGGGTACCAGTCAAGTGGGCTGCTTTGTCCTGGATGGTGTTGAGCTTATTGAGTGTTGGAGCGGCACTCAGCTAGGCAAGTGGAGGGTATTCCATCACATTCCTGACTAATGATTATAGGTGGTGGAAGGCTTTGGGATGGCAGGAGTTGAGTCACTCACCACATAATACCCAACCTCTGACCTGTTCTTGCAGGTGTTAAATCTCAGGCTAAACTGGATCACACTTGAAATGCCAACAGCATCACTAGCTTGGACTTCTGAATTGCTGAATGTCAGCTTCACCTCAGCTCCTACACCTGGTTCATCTGCTGGTATGTCTTTGTCACCATGATACTTTTTAATGCATGAAGAATTTCGATTATACAGGACTCCTTCTGGTGACTGCACAGTCACACTTTCCCTTCTTGGCAATAACCGTCTACGGCTTGGAATAATAGGGTGTATCCATCTTACTTAGACTCTCCCATCTCAGCAATACTTCATCACCTGGCATCACATCAGACTGTCTAGCTTTCTTTTTGTGTTCTGCATAAAACTTTGCAGCACCCTTTTTCTCAGCATCACAATCTTGAACCTCCTGATCAACTACAATGTTCCTCAGCTCTGGTATCTTGGTGCGCATTTTGTGTCCAAATAACAACTGAGCTGGGCTCTTTCCCATTGTAGTATGTGTAGTTGCTCTATACATGGCCCCATGTGACAACATCTCCTTCCAGTCTTTACCTTCAGCCTGAGAAATTATCATCCGTTTCTCTAAGGATTGGTTTTGTCTTTCCAATTCCCCAATTGTCTGTGGCCATTTCAGTATTATTCTGTGATGGTGAATACCTGTGACTTGCATGTAATCTGCAAAGGTCTGTGAAATGAATTCTGGTCCATTGTCTGAATACAAAGTGACTGGTAGACCATGCCTTGCAAATATTTCAGTCAGTGCAAACACTGGTTTCTCTGCCATTGTAGACTTCATTACCACATACTTATAATAACGGCTGTAATTGTCAATCACCACTAGTATGGACTCTCCTGATGGAAATGGACCTAAGAAGTCAACTGCTACATCCTCCCATGCTCCAGCCGGTAACAGTTTACTGAGTACTGGTTCTGGTGGATTGAGTCTACTGGCAAGTTGATATCCATGACATGTTTTGACAAACTGTTCCGCGTCTTTCTCCATCCCTGGCCACCATACTTTGTAAGTTTTGCTTAGTACCAACCACTCCCAAGTCACCCTCGTGAGGTCGCATCACCAGTCTAGATCTAAGCTTTAGTGGCACGATAAGTCTGTTACCTCTGACAATACACTTCCCAGTTGTGCACAGTTCATCTCGTATAACAATGTATGTCTTGAATGGGCAATTCTCCCAATTTCCAGCTTGGATTCTCTTTCTGATATCGTTCAAATCTGGATCTTTCTGACTCTTTTTCAATCTCTCCAGTTGTTATTGCTCTCGGTGTAGCATAAACTGCGACAAACCACATGAACGATTTAGCTTCCTTCTCTAGTGAAGATCCTCCCTCAGGAGTCGTGACAGCGAGTCAGCAATGTTCACCTTTCCAGCAATGTGAACCACTTGTATTGCTGAAGTCTCAAAACCCATCTTTCGATTCTGGAACATGGTTTGGATGTGGGAGAATAAATCATCTGTAATGGCTTGTGATCTGTCATTAATTCAAACTCGATGCCGAACAAGTATGTATGGAATCTTTCACAATCCCACACCAATCTTGGGCCTCTTTCTCCATCTGAGAATATCTTCTCTCCACATCTGTTAGTGATCTGCTCACATAAACAATGATTCTTGGGCCCTCAGCATGCTTTTGCACCAGCACTGCTCCTAATCCTACTGGATTAGCAACTGCAATGACTTTCATTGGTGCTTTCGGATCATAGTATCCCAGCGTTCGAGCACTTGTCAAGCTGTCTTTCAAAGCTTTGAATGCTGCTTTCTGTTCTTCATCCGAAGCGTTCATTCTTTCTGGTTGATTTCCTCAATGGATCAGCCAGGGTAGTGAAGGTTAGCTTGCACAATAGCTCACAAGTCCCAGAAAACTTCTTTCTTCACTGGCATTTTGTAGTTCACGGGCCTCTGCTTTGCTGCTCTTAACGTGAGTCCTGCTGACTGCAAGCTAGCCAATAATAAACACAACCTCTTGTCATGTTCCTCGCTATTGGCTCCATGAATAGTGATGCCATCTGAAATATTGGTTGTTCCTAGGATCCCTTGTATCATCTTATGGATTTCATGTTGGTAAATCTCTGGTGCCGCATTGATACCGAATAGCAAACTCTTGTGTCGGTAAAGTCCACAATGAGAGGCAAAAGTAATCACCTTCCTTGAATTGGGATGAAGCTCCAGCTGGTGGTTTCCAAATTCTAACACTAATTATGAGAATACCTTGGTTGGTCACAACTCTTGATTTCATCCACAGTGGGAATTGGGTGGTGTTCTCTCACTACCGCCTCATTTACAACCGCTGAGGACAAAGCCCCCAATCAAAATATATGATTCTGATCGCGGTGGGAGCAACGCACTGTCAAATCAGTCCCGTTGCTCCACGGATTGCATCATATTTCTTTAAGCTTTCCAAATTGAAGAAAAAGAGCAGCTTAGTTGAACAATCTAGTAACCCCCAAATGAAGCGAACCAAACCAGGTATCTTTAGATATCAACAAATTAACTATTTATTAAAAAAAACTAAAATCTTTAACACAAATAAGATAAACCAATATCTAAAGACCTTATAACTTCTTACTTTAAAAAAATCTAACTCCCGCATTCACATTAGCTGACCGAAAAATAGAAAAAAAAAGTCTTTGAAGATTACGTTTCGGACCAATGGAGTTTTCCAATACAACACAGTCAAAGTTCACTTACAGTCTTCCAAGGCACGATGAAACAGAAAATCCTTCCAAAGATACGGGTTCAACAATTCGGCTGTTGTAGTATTAAACTCTTCTTTTCAGCGATGAACACAGCAGATCTCAATAATTTGTTGTGAAAGAAAAAAGCCTTTTTTCTTATTTCTTTATGGAATTAACTCGGTTTGAAGCTTTGTAGGATTTTGAGAGAGAAACAATACAGTTTTTCTTCCTTCAGTTTAAATTATCTCAGAGAGTCCTCATTCTTCCTTCACTTGCTGGAACAGTCTGTCTCTGCCAAACCAGTTTTTGCCAGCCAGTTTTCAAAAGTCAAATTGCAACATTGAATCTCTGACCTCTTTCTCTGTGTGGCTGCTGCTTGGCAACCAGAATGTACTTTGGCTTACTGATCTTTGGAGATTTCTTAAAGATGCACTGATCTCTTTACACTCCTAAAGGTACACAGCAATATTTTCGAGGAGAGAAAAAAAAAACACAGGTCTGTGACACCTTATGGATTTCATGTTGGCAAATCTCTAGTGCCACATTGATGCCAAATAGCAACCTCTTATATTGGTAAAGTCCACAAAGAGTGACAAAAGTAGTCACCTTCCTTGAATCAGGATGAAGCTCCAGCTGGTGGTATCTCCATATTAACTCTAATTATGAGAACACCTTGCTTGTTGACAACTCTTGATTTCATCCACAGTGGGAACTGGATGGCGTGCTCTCACTACCACTTCATTTACCTGTCGCATATCAACACAGAGTCTCTTGTCAGCACTTGGTTTAGGCACTACCACAATAGGGCTCACACATGGACTGGAATTTTTCGCTTACCAGTGGTCCCGGGGCCGATCCGCCCGAAGCGGATCAGGCCCCCGATCCCGCTCCACATCGCCTGGCCGTCGGCATCACGCACAGATCAGCTGATCAGCGGGCCCGCGGCGTAACTCTGAAAAGAAATGGTGCACGCGGGCGGGAACTTCAGCATCATTGGGGGCGGGGCCACATACGCGGAAGGCTGATTGTAACCCCTACATAAAGGATTACTGATTTGAAACGGAGCAGTGAGTTCCCCATTTGATGTAAAGGAAGATACAACTGTCTTGAGGTCTGGAGATTTCATTCATTGAAACCAAGAAAGACTGGGAGACAAAAATATTGCTGTTAGAGGTGATGGAGGGCAGAAGCAATCGCGTTGCCCCCTGATTTTCTGATGATTCACTGCAGGTCCTCCTCCAGGACATTGAGGAGAGGAGAGGAGAGACATTCTATTCAGCTCAGATGGGAGAAGGAGACCCTCCAAAGTGACCAAAAGGGCCTGGCTGGAGGTTTTAGAGGAGGTCAGCAGCCGATGCATTGTGAGGCGTACATGGAAACTGTGTCGCAAGCGTCTCAATGATATGCTTCGCTCTGCCCGGGTAAGGGGCATTCCTCATTCATCTAATCGGTTATGTGCCAAGGGAGGTTTTTTGTGTACCCATGATGCAATGTGGAAGCCCTGTATGATCAATGCCTGGCTGCTGCCTTGAAATGGGACGCATGATGGGCAAGTCTGAGATGAACGCTGATGCTGTGATGTTGAAGTTGCGCCCAACACTGTCACAGCAGTGAAATGCAACACCAACCCTTTGGGTGACAGCGTCAGATGCCATCGACTATGTATAAAATAAGTATCTTTGTTTATTCAGGAAAACAGGGCACACAATGTCCGGGAGAGGTCACGTACTGGTGGCGGCGTAGCCACCCAGGCATTCCTCACCAGGATGGAGGAGGATGCCTTAATTATAGCAGGGGAGGAAGGAGGACGCGCCGTGGCAGATAGAGAGGCTGGTGGACCTGGCCATGAGAGTGAGTGTTCCAGAATGTGGTGTAACACTTCATTATGGGGGGGCGGGGGGTGGGGGGGGGGTGGGTGGGGGGTGGGGATGGTGAGGCTGCGCTACTGTGCCAATGATTTGGTGAATGTCAGATGCACTGAATGTTCCCCTCAGTTGTAACATCACCCAGATGTAACCATGCTGGAGGCACAAACTTGTGTTTAACTCTGTTTAACTCATTGATGATGAAACTGATCACAATGCTTTTCCCAACAGGTGAAACCCAGCATGTGCCAGGAAGCGTTACCATTGCCCGACCATCCAGCTCTGAGGTGGAGGAGGGCGCCTCAGAGGGTGCACCGTCACATCATCACGACGCACCAAGTACCACAGTAGATACTGACACTTCGGTTGGGATGACTGTGTCTGGGGAATCAATGTCACATACTGGTGTGAGCACAGCACAGTTTCTGGGCCAGACACCAGAGGCAGAATCAGCCGATGCCTCACACACTGAGGAGAGTGGGATGCCAGGCCAGTGCAGAGCCGCAGGCTGATGACGTGCCTCTGAGATCATCCTTTCATCGGGCGATGTTGCAGGTGCAGAATGCAGTCCATGGAAATCTGGCGGAGTTGCCTGAGACGTTGCGCGCTATGACTCATACTCTGGAGACATCCATCCAGAGGATGAGTTCAGCAAACTCACAGGCATTTGAACATCAGGTTTCCTCTGTTGATAGACTGGCGGCTGCAGTGGAGGGACCAGTTCTTCATACAATTCGGGATCTCAGAGCGACTGTGGCCTCCCTGGACCAAAGCATCAGAGAGCATAATCTGATGCGACTGCGCCAGGTTGAGGACACTCAGTGCTCTGATGCCACCATTGAGGACCACCAGACCCTCACGAGGGCACAGGGGCAGCAGATCGCATATGGGAGCTCCTCTCACAGCGCTTCTGATGCATCCAGCAGCTCCTTGCTCCCTCTGCCAGGGACATGTGAACCGCTAAATCCGGGGTGATAGAGGGTGCTCATGATATTTGTCATGAGAACCCTGAGATGCCAGGGCCCTCACGGCTGCGAGCATGCAGAGGACGTCCGCCCAAGTCATCAAAAGCAGGGCGGCAACAAAATCAGCCACCTGCCTCTGGTAAGTCTGGTGGCGAGGGATCATGCGCACGAATAAGCACGCGTAAACGGATTAAGAAAACACTTTAATTTCACTACTGGTGCACTGGGTGACTTGAAGTACATTTATTTGATTTGTAAAACAATAGTGTTTGATTAAATTGGAGATTTTTTCTTTGGACATGTCATTCCTGAAGTCAGATATTACATAGTTAGTCAACTCAAGTTGTCTCAAATGTGAGGCCACACACTTGGGTCGTATCCCTCATGATGTGATGGATTGGTTATTCGCTTTGTCTCACCCCCTAAAGGTTAGAGATTTTGCACTGTCAGATCCTCACAATGATTAATGTCATAAATCAGATTGAAATGTGTGAAGATTTATATCATTTCAACTGAAACACGTTCCTAATAGAGATTCCCTTGTTTCTCTAGGAGTTACAGCCAAGTTCCATTCAGCTTCCTCTCCATGATCATCATGAGACTGATGCCCATCTTCCTCATCAGAAACGTCGTCATCATCTGATGACACATCGCACTGACATTGATCATCCTCTAGGGCATCTCCATGTTCAATCGCCAGGTTATGCAAGGCACAGCAGACGACAATGATTCTGGAAACCCTCGACGGTGCGTACTGCAGTGATCCACCAGAGCGGTCAAGACACCTAAATCTCATCTTTAGGAGGCCTATAGTTTACTTGATTGTCACTCTGGTGGCCGCATGGCTCCCGTTGTATCGTTCCTCCGCCTCACCCCTTGGGTTCCTCACTGGTGTCATGAGCCATGTCTTCAGAGGATAACCCCTGTCGCCAAGTATCCATCCCTCCATTCTGTGTGGAGGACTGAAAATTGCAGGCACCTGTGAGTTGTGGAGAATGAAAGAATCATGACAACTACCAGGGTAATGTGCACACACCTGCATGATTCGCTTCCGATGATCACAGATGAGCTGAACGTTCATTGAATGGAATCCCTTGCGGTTCATGAATCCCCTCGACTGATCTGCTGGTGCGCTAAAGGCCACATGAGTACAGTCTATCACACCCGGTACCATTGGGAAGCCGGATATAATGCTGAAGCCTCTGGCTCCCTCAGCCTGACTGGTGTTGTCTGTCTTGAACGTGATGAAATGGTCAGCACGTTGAAACAATGCATCAGTCACAACCTTTATGCAATGGTGCGCTGCTGATTGTGAGACACCGCACAAGTCTGCAGCTGAGGCTTGGAAGGAGCCAGACGCATTGAAGTTAAGAGCTATTGTAACCTTTAGAGCGACTGGCATTGGATGGCCACTGAGACAGTTTGATGCAACATCCACTGCCAGCATCTCACAAAGAGATGTGACAGTCTCCCGTGACAGCCGCAGTCTTCTTCTGCACTGGCGTTCTGACAGCTGCAGGTAGTTCAGACATGTTCGGTATGCCCTTACGACTGGGTAGGTACGTCTCCTGACATTTGGTCGCTCCCGGGCGACTCTGCGAACTACTCTCCCTCCAACAGCACGAGGATGCAATGGTGCAGCTTTCTGTACGTTCCCCTGACCATTTGTACTTCTGTCACTCATTGAATCATTGTCCTCCTCATCTGATGATCGACCTCCAGAGTGAACAATTCCCATTGGTGAACAGCAGAACAAATGCTTTGACCACAGGTAATAGCTTCCAGCTTTTGTGACTGGCTCACTTCAGGTACTTCCTATCAGGCAATAACTAATATTACATGGGTCCCGATCAGCAGTGCATAACATTCAGATTAAACCTTCTGCACAGCCTGCATGTTACAAACTTTGTTAGGACACACAAATAACATCAACATGAATAAAGTTCAATAAATTCATTTTTACCTCCAACTCCCTCATGAATCAATCCCTGCCACCCTTTTGAACCTGCCAGGTTGACGACACACCCCACGACCCGATTAATGGCTGTAAAATCAGATACGTAGCGTAAAATCTCAGTCAATTGGATTCTGAATTACCTTAAGTACTTCTCAATTGATGTTAGTCGGGCGGTGAGCGCAAACATGATCGCGCCCGACTTCCCACGCTGGTTAAATTGCGTCAGCGCGTAATGACGCCAGGGACCTGGCCCGACGTCTTCGCACGCCATTTTTCCCTCTGCATGACCCCGACGGGACCGGATTCTTAACGGTAAAATTCCGGCCATGGTGTTGGTCCTTCAACTGGCTTTATGATGTCTTGGTCAACCAGTTCCTTGATCTTTGCCTCAGCTTTCCCTCTCAGACCAAAAGGTGTTCTGTGTACAGGCTGAGCTACAGGCTTCACATTCTCATCAATTGTTAATCTCACTTGGCAGTTGTGCAACTTCCCAATTCCTGGAAACACTGATCCAAACTCCTCTCGAAGTCTGCATAGGATTTCACAGAATTTACTTTCAATCCAATGTGTAGCAACCCCAAGATTTGACCAGTTTTTCTACTGAGAAGAGGCTCATCATCCTCCTCAATCACTACGAATTCTGCCTCCACCCTCTGGTCTCCAGCTCTCGCACTCACAGTGAAACATCTAACAGTTTGAAGTGGGGTTTTAGATGTGTTAGGATAAAGCTTTTTGACACATTTTCTCTTTGCACTTGATTCTCTTTGTCTTCAGTTCCTCCCACAGTGCTCTGCTGCTGACATTACTGTCACTGTCCGAATCTACAATAATGCTCACTTCAACACCCCCAACAATCCCTGGAACTTTCTCATGTCTCCTTCCATTGACAGAAAACATGTATCCACGATTGCTATTCGTGTCCTCACTCTCTGCATCTTCAACCCGTCTCACAGTTGTACTACTTCCATCTCTCTTTCCTTTACATGGTTTGCTAGACTACCCTCTCTGTTCAGCTTTGCTTCTGCACTTCTTGACAAAATGATCTCTGCCCTCATATTTTCTGCATATCTTTCCCTTGGCAGGGCAGTAATCATCTCTTCCATTGTGCCCCAAGTTGCCACATCTGAAATACTCAGAATTTTGCTGTTTACATTTACATGTATCTGGATTCCGTTATGTCACTCGATTAACCTCAGAATTTGTTGCGCCGATGCCCGAAATGGGATCAAGTTTCATGATGTGACCTTATCCATCCACTGCTTCCAACGCAGCCGCTATTTTCAAAGTATCATCCAACGTTAAGTCACCTCCTCTTTCCAGCAGCCTGTGTCTCAACTTGTCCGTCTTGTAATGTTGGACCACCTGATCCATTATCTGGTTATTCAGATCTGTCGCAACATAATTGCATCCATCTGACGCCTGCCTCAAAAGAATCACAAATTAGGCTATGGTTTCCCTCTCTTTGTGTCACGTTTGATAGAAAACATTCCTTTAGAATGTGGCATTTGACATCACCACATGATGGCCCTTCAAAGCTTTCACTGCATGTCCATTATCCATCTTTTCTCCCGTGTCAGGCAACATCTTGAAATTCTCCCTCACTGAAGCACCTGTATTGAACAGCAATAAAGCCCGTCGTTGTGCTTTCTGCACCTCCGTTGCCCCCGTCCAAATACAAACTACGACTGTCAGCATACACTTCGAGCTCCTCCAGACACACTTTCCATTTCATGCTGACGGAACTGGCATCACCCGTCGAATCAAAGGGTTCAATTCCCTGGACTGCAGACATATCAGCTCCAGCAAATGCCATGACACAATTGACCTCTATTGTTTCTCATTATAACCTCATTGCCAATGTCACATCTCAGTCTGAAATGAATCACACTTGTAATCATAGATCTAAGTTTAACAAGATTTAACAAGTGTTTTATTAAAGACTTCTGTAGAGGTCTTGCTTACTGTTCTCACTACTAGAGCACTTGCTTATCTGACCTTACAACAACACCCAGGTCAGGTGCTTTCCCCAAAGCACAAAGCTACTTTGTTTCCCTTCCAAGTACCATATATTCTCTAATACTCAAGCCCACACAAACAGTCATCACAGTTGCCACAGTATTTATGTGGCTGGTCCAGTTAAGTTTTTGGTCGCTAATGATTTCCCACCCCCAGGATATTGATGGTGGGTGATTCAGTGACGGTAATGCTGTTGAATATAAAACTAAGGTGGTTAGACTATTTTATTGGATTTGGTCATTATCAGGCACATGTGTGACACAAATGTCATTTGCTGCTTATCAGCCCAAGTCTAAATGTTGTCCAGGTTTTGCTGCGTTGGTGCACAGATTGCTTTATTACAAGGAATTTGAATAGTACTGAACACTGAAATCATCAGCAAACATTCCCACTTCAGGCCTTATGGTGGAGGGAAGGTCATTGATGAAGCTGCTGAAGATGATTGGGCCTAAAACACTGCCCTGAGGAACTCCTGAACCAATATTCTGGGGCTGAAATGATTGGTCTCCGACAACTACAATCACTTTCCTTTGTGCGAGGTATGACTCCAGCCAGTGGGGAATTTTCTCCCTGATTCCCATTGATTTCAATTTTACTGTGGTTCCTTGATGCCACACTTGGTTAAATGCTGCCTTGATGTCAAGGGCAGTCTTGCTTCACCTCTGGAATTCAGCTCTTTTGTCTGTTAGGACCAAGACTGGAATGAGGTTGGAGCTGAGCGGTCCTGGTAGAACCTAAACTGAACATCAGTGAGCAGGTTGTTGCTCAGTAAGTGCCAGTTGATAGCATTGCCGGGACACCTTCTGTCACTTTTCTGTTTATTGAGAGTAGAATGATGGCATTGGTAATTGGCCAGATTGGATTTTCCCTGCTTTTTGTGAACAGGACATAGCTGGACAATTTTCCATTCTGTCAGGTAGATGCGAGTGTTGTAGCAGTTCTGGAACAGCTTGGCTACAGGCGTAGCTAGTTCAGGAGCACAAGTCTGAAGCACTACAACCGAATGTTGTCAATGCTCATGGCCTTTGCTGTGTCAAGTGTGCTCAGTCATGTCTTGATATCACATGGAGTGAATCAAATTGATTGAAGACTAGCATCTATAATAGTGGAGACCTTGGGAGGAAGCCAACCTGGATCATCCATCCTGCACTTCTGGCTTTGTCTTTTGCATTCACAGGCCGTGCCTGCCATCATTGAGGATGGGGATGTTCATGGAGCCTTTAGTTGTTCATGGAGCCATTAGTTGTTTAATTGTCCAACACTGTGCGTGGCAGGATTGTGGAACTTTGATCTGATCTGTTGGTTGTGGGATCACATAGCTTTGTCTGTGGTATGCTGCTTCTACTGTCTAGCATGCACGTGTGTTGTAGTTTCAACAGGTTGGCACCTCATTTTTAGGCAGTCCTGGTTCTGCTCTTGACATGCTGTTTTACACTCCTCATTGAGCCAGGGTTGGTCTCCATGCTTGCTGTTAATGGTAGAGTGAGGGATATGCTGGGACATGAGGTTGCACATTGTGGTGGAATACAATTCTGCTGCTGCTGATGGTCCACAGCTCCTCATGGATGCCCAGTTTTGAGCTGCTACATCTGTTCTGAATCAATGCCATTTCACCCAGTAGTGCCCTGCACACTATGGGGAGGGGGGGAATCCATCACTTTGAAGATGCCATTTCTTCACCACAAGGACTGTGCGGTGGTCACTCCTACCAATATTGTCATGGACAATTGCATCTGTGACAGGTAGATTGATCAGGATGAGGCCAAGTAGGCTTTTCCCTTGTTAATTCTCTCGCCACCTGCGGCAGGCCCAGTCTGGCCACTACGTCTTTCAGGAATCGGCCAAGTCAGTCAGTAGTGGTGCTACTGAACCACTCTTGGTGATGGACTGTGAAGACCCCTCCCAGAGTAAATTCTGTACCTTCAGTGCGTCTTCCGAGTGGTGCTTAACATTGAGGAGTACTGATTCATCAGCTGAGGGAGGGTGGTAGACACTTATCAGGAGGTTTTCCTGCCCATTTGTGACCTAATGCCATGAGATCTCATGGAGTCCAAAGTCAGTATTGTATTTTAAATTCCCCAGGGCCACTCCCTCTGGTATACCACTGTGCTGCCACCTCTGGTGGTGATGAAGGAGTTTGGAACATTGGCTGAAAGGTCTGATTGTCAGGCTATTCTTTGACTGGTCTGTGGGACAGCTCTCCCAATTTTGGCACAAGTCCGCAGATGTCAGTAAAGAGGACTTTTCAGCATATACTGGGCTGGGTGTGCCTTTTAGTGTCCGAATCCAGTCTTTAGATCAATGCTGGGGGTGATCCATCCCGTTCTATTCTAATACATTTTTATTAGCAGTTTAATGCATCTGAGTGACTTGCTCAGCAATTTCAGTGGGCAGTTAAGAGTCAACCACATTGCTGTGGATCTGGAGTCAGATATAGGCCAGACAGGGTAAGGCTGGCAGATTTCTTTCTTTGAGAGGTTAGCAAACCAGATGGGTTTTTATAACAGTTCAGAAATTTCATGGCCACCATTACTGTTGCTAATTTCACATTTGACTATTTAAATTCCCCAGCTGTCACGGGGGGATTTGAGCTCATGTCTCTACATCATTAATCTAGGCCTCTGAATTACTAGTCCCATAACATAAGCACTATGCTACCATCCCCTCAGTTCAGAAAGGAACTGGACTGTATAGCCTGCTAATGGAATGTGGGTGAAGTATTGAGGGGTGTGTCTCAATCACCATGGCATCCTGATGTTTGCTTTACGCAGAGGGTGGTGGGTGCCTGGAACGCGTTGTCAGCGGAGGTGGCAGACGCGGGCACGATAGTGTCTTTTAAGATGTATCTAGACAGATACATGAATGGGCAGGAAGCAAAGAGATACAGACCCTTAGAAAATAGGCGACAGGTTTAGATAGAGGATCTGGATCGGCGCAGGCTTGGAGGGCCAAAGGGCCTGTTCCTGTGCTGTAATTTTCTTTGTTCTTTGTTCTTTCTTTGTTCTTAGCTGCCTTTGGAGGTCAGAGGAATTTCCCAGAGTTTTTTTCCCCAAACTTGTCCATTGTTTCTCCCCACATTTTTTTGGCATCTCCCTGGAGATGGGGATGTTCTGCAGAAGTTACTCCATGACCTTACACAGCAGGCTCGATGAACCAGTTGGTCTTCTCCTGTACTTCATTTACAGACTTTCAAATCCATCCTATTTAGAGTCCAACAAGCAACTAAATGTTCAGATAGGAATCTGTAGTTGTTTTTAAATGATGTGAATCTTAATTCAGCCTCAGAGTTCAGACATCCTGTCAAAACTTAAGCTGAGGAATCAGCTGTAATTTATGCCTTGGGATATATCTTTCACTTTGCAACTATTTTCTGAGTGTTTTAACAGTTCCACCTTGTGAAATGAAGTGATATAATCTGGGCCCTCTTAAACTCAGGGAGATTAGAATCATTGGCCTGGATTTACCTGCTGGCATACACCCTTTGGGTGGAACAGATAGGGTTGCCAACACGCCAAGATTGTTGTGGACTGTTACGACCAGGTGAGAAAGGGGTCTAGGGGTTCCCTCTCAGCCTTTTCCTGATTTGGCCGTAACAGGGTTTAATTTTTTAAATGCCGTGTTTTTCACTTCCCCTCAGTGAATCCTTGTTCACTGCTATCCAATTGTAATGGCAACGAAATCAAATAGACAGGTTTTCTTAGCTTTAAACAAGAAAGGTGTAAGTTTATTAACCTTAAAACTCTAATTCGGTTAAAACTACTAGAAATATGCGACACAACCACGCTAGCATGCATATGCGATAAACACACACACAGAAAAGGAGAAAGAATTAAAAGGACAGGTTTGAAGCAATATGGAGTTCAGTTACTCATTTTGAGTTGGATGGAGAGTCTTTGATTGCTGTTAAATCTTGCAGTTCTCATTGGGGCCCAGTGCATGCTTTCACTTGTTTCGCTGCAGGAGTCTTCTCTCTTGAGACTTGAGTTGCTTTGTCCATTTTGTGAGAGAGAGAGTTGGTGCTCTCTTCTTCAAGTTCAGTTTCAGTCTGTTCTCAAACTGTGTGGCACAATTCAAAAAACTCCAAGTTGGCCAGCAGGTTAGTCATGTGACCAGTTCCTTATTTGGAACAACCTGCCCGGCGAGGTTTGTGGCTTTTCCATCTTAGCAGACACCCTCAGTGGTGGGGTGGGGGAAGGGAGGATGGAATGCTGGCTTTTTACACATTCAATGTCTTTTGATCAAAATCCATCTGGTTAATTGAATCAGGGAGCAGTTCCATTGTCTTCTCCAGGCAACTGTCTTTTAGAATGCAAATGCACAGCTATGCCTCCAGTGATCTTTTAAACCAAGCCACTTTCAGACCAGCAATAGTTTAAAAATTAATGGTCCATATGACAAAATTAATATGTCTCATTTTGGCAGGTGTGGTTTACATGACAGGAGTCTGCAGGAATTAAAGGTTAATCTGGATGCTTCTGTGAATAATGTGGGAGAAAAATCATGGCGGAATTTTTTTTAAATGATTTTTTAAATTTTCTGTTGATACCTTCAGGAATATGTCCAGCTAAAGTTGACGTTTCTAGGAAGATGGAGTGGGCAGGTCCCTGTACCTAATGGTATGGAAACCTTAATCGCTCACCTTTTATGTTCTGCCTCTTGTCCCCTCCCCTCATCTGTCTGCCTGAGGCAAAGTTGATCAGTGTGCCTCAACACCGCTCCCCACCCCCAGCCCCATTTGTTCACTACCTACCCAGTGTGAGAATTACAAGGCTTTTCCTGGATTAATTTGTTCCTCTTTGTGAGCAGAGGTGAAAAAGCTGTTTTTGTGGTTTTAAACTCTCAGTTTAAAAAACTAATTGTTTAATAGTGCACTACTGTAATGTCAGTCTGTAACCATTAGAGGGCAGGAAAGAGCCAATAAACTCTTACTAAACTCGTTTATTTTCTCCCTTCTTCTGAAGACCCTGACTCTTGCTGTGGTAAAATTCCATGGAACCAGTGCATCACTCAAGGCAACTACTGCACCCCCACTGCTGACATGAATGATATCCGTGGCTTCTCCACTGCCACAAAGATCATTTATGGCCCAAGTACTCAAGAACTAGTTCCTTTGAGGCCTAAGGATGGGGGAGATCTTATCAAGGAAAGGGAAGCCGTCAGCGCTCTTTGGAGGGAGCATTTTGAAGACTTTTTCAATCAAGAATCCATTGTTGATGAGAGTGCTTTCGAGTCCATCCCACAACATCCAGTTAGAGACAAGTCCGGAACTCCACCAATGCCTGGGGAGGTGATGAGAGCCAAAAGAAGAACAACAAGGTGGCAGGATGTGATGGAATTCCCGCTGAAATCTTTAAGCATGGAGGAGAGGAACTAACATTACAGATCTGGAATGAAGAGGAAGTCCCGAATGATCTCAAGGATACAAGGATTGTGACAATCTTCAAGAAAGAGAACAAATCCAACTGTGGAAATTACAGAGACATCGCCCTGTTCTCCATTGCAGGAAAGATCATTCCAAGAATGATCTTGCTGAAGAGCTACTTCCCGAATCTCAATGTGGGTTTAAGAGGCACTGCTAACATGATTTTTACAGCTCGCCAAGTACAAGAAAAATGTCTCAAACAACATCAACCTCTCTACATAGCATTTTTTGACTTGACCACCTGAGGAAGTGAGTGTTTGAAGATGGCAACATCAAAACTGAAACCAAGATCATGGTCTACCATGTGGTTGTGATCCCTACCTTACAGCATGGGGCTGAAACAGGGACAAAGCATAGTAGGCACCTCAAAGCACTGGAGTCATTTCATCAACGCTGGCTGTGGAAGATCCCACATATCAAGTGGGAGGACAGGTGCACCAACATCAGTGTCCTCTCACAAGCAGGCAGCAAAAGCATCGAGGCTATGATTACTTCATTGAGTTGGTCAGATGGTTCGGATGTCAGATACCAGGCTGCCAAAGCAGGTCATCTTCTCCCAGTTGAGTCAGGACAGATGCACAAGAGGAGGACAGAAGAAGCTCTTTAAGGATGTGCTGTAAGCCAACATGAAGAAATACAACATTGACATCAACTCCTGGGAGACCATCGCCCTGGACCGAACCAGATGGAGGCAGAGTCTGTGGGAAGGATCCCAGCATTTTGCGATCCAGCAACAACAAAATGAAGAGGAAATGTGAGCGGTGGAAAGAAGAAGCCATGACCCAAACTAATAATACACGACCAGACATCCCACATGACAACAAATACACTTTGTGCTAGAAAGTCTGTAGATCCCGAATCGGCCCCATTCGCCATCTTCGGACTGACAGAAGACAATCATCCTCGCCTGCGAGGGATAGCCAATATTAATAATACTATCCCTGCTGACATCAGCCATCTCAGCACAGACCTGGGATTGAGCCATCCTGGAGTGGCCCCTTCCTGTTGTTAATACCCATAAATACCACAATGGTGTAGTTGTGGCTCAGTCATAACATCGTTGTCTCTAAATCAGAGGTTTGTGGGTTCAAGTCCTATTCCAAAGACCTGAGCACATTCTATAGGTTGACACTCTTGGTGATGCATTATCCTTTTGGATAAGACCACTGCACTAGAGGAGCAGGGAGTTCTCCTTGGTGTCATTGCTAATATTTATCTCTCGACCAACATCACTTATTTAAAAACTATCTGGTTATTATCACTGCTATTTGTGGAATCTTGTGTGCAAATTGACTGCTGTATTTCCTACATTGCAACAGCGACTGCACAGAAAACTACTTCATTGGCTGTAAAGCACTTTGGGATGTCCTGCAGCTGTGAAAAGCACTATACAAATGCAAGTCTTTTTAAAATAAATATAGGTGATCTTTGAATTCTGAGTACGCTTAAATATTTTAGACTATAGTATTTCTGATCACAATGTTGAATATTCAAAGGGAAGGATGTTGGGTGTGTTACAACCCAGGTGGGAGGAGTACACTGTTTATTCTAGTCCCACTTCTCCACAGGTCACAACATATATTTTAAATTTTCCCACTTACCGATACGGTCAATCGTATACTCTATTTTTCCCAGAAAAGAACACACTGACCAGGTTTCTTTAATGAACAATAAAATATCAGTTTATTATAAAACAAGTATTAACTAGTAATGAAGTAAAGCATAAGCACACAGATTGAAATTTTAAAGTCCCCTTTTTACCTTAGCCCCTCACACACGAACACACACACTCATACACACACATATATAGAAACCTACAAAATTCAAAACATCTCAACAGGACTGGACAGGCTAGATGTAGGAAGGATGTTCCCGATGGTGGGGGAGTCCAAGACCAGGGGTCACATTCTAAGGATAAGGGATAAGCCATTTAGGACTGAGATGAGGAGAGATTTCTTCACCCAGAGAGTGGTGAACCCATGGAATTCTCTACCACAGAAGGCAGTTGAGGCCAAATTATTAAATATATTTAAGAAAGAGTTAGATTATAGTTCTTAGGGCTAATGGGATCAAGGGACATGGGGAGAAAGTGGGAATAGGTTAATGAGTTTGGATGATCAGCCATGATCGTATTAAATGGCGGAGCACGTTCAAAGGGCCGAATGGCCTACTCCTGCTCCTATTTTTTTCTATGTTTTCTTTCTATGTTTTCTATATACACACACCAGTTAACCGGATAAATAAAAGAGATTTTTTTAAAATTCAGAGCTCTGTTACAGACAAAAAAACACTTGGGCTGAATACTTGTTCGTTCCTGAAGAAAACAGCAGATGAGATATTTTGTGTTCCAAAACTGGCATACCGTCTAACTTCCAAGTACACATAGACAGGTCACTGGGATCTTTTAGAATAGTTCTTTTCAGGGGGTGTTGAGAATTTAGCAGGCTTTTCTTCAAAGACAGGAGACGAGATGAATTGACACAGTGGACTTCTCAGGGTCTTTTAGAGAGTTGCTGGAACGTGAGCTGGGTTGTGGCCTTCTCTCCTTCCTTGACATTTCTTCAGCAGCAGGCTAACTTCATCTCATTCCAGAAGGTAAAACACATTGACACTACAACCAAAAGCTTGTAAGTTTTCTGCCCTCTCAGGTGTGCTGCTACTCCTGGGCTTATCCTATCAGGGTGCCTGTCACTTCGCTGCCCATGGTACCATGTTCTATTTTTAACTTGGGTCTTGTGACAACCAGTAAACATTGTTGCCAAACCAGTTCTTTCAGTGTCCCCTTGATGACCCTCTTGAAAAAAGCAGCTCCAACATTTCTTCAGTTGGACTATGAATTCCTCAAAAAAATATTTTAACAAAAAGCAGAGGCACTTTCCTGACACCTCTACCCCTGGAGGAATGAAACACCATTTTTAAATGCATTTCATGACAAAGTGTGGGGGAAACTAGAAGATAAAAAATTTTAAAACACATTTTCACACTCATACCCATTCACTCTTTTCTTGTAGTTAATAAAATTCTGTTCTGTATCCTCTTTTCATTCAGATAACTTGAACAAATTTTGATTCTCTATAAAACATCTGCAATAACATTTTTTTGCTCGCAATGTGGATAATCTTTAAGTGAGAAGGTTGTAGTAGTAAACTCCATCGGAAGGTCTGGCATTCCGGTGTTTACATTTTTCCACAAAGTTTATCACCAAATCAGCTGACTGCAACCTTCCAAACAGAGCACCCCTCCCCCCCCCCCACCCCCAAGTTCTTCCAAGCAAGGAATTGAGTAGGAGTCTGACTTTGTTACTGCATTAACTTTTCTGTAGTCTATACAGAGTCTTGTTGAACCGTCAGGTTTAGGCCATAATACTACTGGTGAACACCAGCTGCTTTAACTGGCTTCTATTCGGTGGTTTTCCAGAATGTATTGGATTTTTGCTTTTATCTGGGTCTGTTTCTCTGGACTTAAGCGGTAAGGATGCTGTTTTATAGGAACAGATTCCCCTTTATCCACATCATATGTAGCTAAGGTTGTACATCCTGGCTTATCCCTACAGATTCTTTTAAATACTGTGAATAGCCTTGTTAGGTCTTCTCATTGTTCGGCATCTAAATATGACAGCATAGTGTCCAATCTCCTTGGCAATTCAGTATTAGCTAACCGGATAGTAGAGGTTCAACTTGAGAATTGTTAGGCCTTCTTCTGCCTAATCCTCACAATCCCTTTCATCCTGCGCTGTCCCTACTACCCGACACATGTGCTTGCTTATCCTCCTCCCGGCGATAATATCATTTTAGCATATCGATATGACACTGCTGATTCTTTTTCCAGTGAGTTGGGATGTCAATCAAGTAATTTACTTTACCAATACTATTGACCACTTTATATGGACCACTGAACCGTGCTTTCAACAGTTCACCCTGTAAAGGCAGTAATACTAACACCTCATCCCCTGGCTGAAATGTTCCGTTCTTAGCATGCTTGTCTGCCCATTTCTCCACAGTTCTTTGGGAAGCTTTAATGTGTTCCTGAGCCACTTTGCTCTCGTGAGCCATTCCCAGAACATGGATACATAATCTAGCACAGAAGATTCATCCCTCTTTTTAAAAACACTTTATTTAGTTTTAGAGGACCTTTTATCTCATAAACTAATTCAAAAGGACTAAAACTTGTAGATTCATTACGTGAATCCCTTGTGCCAAATAAAATAAATTCTAGCCCTTTATCCCAATCATGGGGATATTCATGACAATATGCCCTGATCATTGTTTTGAGGGTCTGATGGTACCTTTCTAAAGCTCCTTGTGTCTCTGAGTGATATGCTGAAGACTTTAACAATGTTATACGCAAGTTACCTATAACATCCTGAAAAATATTAGACAGAAAATTGGAACCTTGATCCGACTGAACCTCAGTCAGTAATCCATATCTAGTGATGAACTGAGTTAACTTGTCCACCGCTACCTGAGCAGAAATTAAGTAGTTGTTCTTAAGGGAATGGCCTCTGGGAACCGAGTAGCCATTTCCATGATTGTGAGTATCTATTGGTGTCCCACTTTTGTTTTCGGTGAGGTCTACCAACAGTCTACCAACACCCGACTAAATGGTTCCCCAATAACTGGGAATTAAAGGTGCCGGTTTCATGGCAGGTTGCAGTTTTCCCACAATCTGGCACGTATGGCACGTACGACCGATCGCTCCAGTCAAATATACGATTCTGGTTGTGGTGGGAGAAACGCACTGTTAATTCAATCCCGTCCCTCCACAGATTGCCTAACATATCATTTTAAATTTTCCAAATTAAAGAAAGAACCAGCCAAATTGTACCATCTATTAACCCCCGAATGAGGATAACCAAACCAGGTGTCTTTAAATCAACAAATTAACTGTTTAATTAGAAAAACCCAATTCTTAAACACTACTAAGATATAAATAACATTTAAAATAGAAAGATTACTGCCCTTGCATATTTACGCTCCTGCCGAATGTGGAATAGTCCAAGGTTGCTTGAAGTCCTCACAGCCGCCCGATGGGGAACAAAAGGTTCTTCAACAGTAGGATAGTCAGTAGTCTAGTTCAGAAGTTGAAATGATTCTCTTCTTCCAGTGATGAATTCAACAATTACAATTCAGTAGTTAAAGGAATTTGGTTATCTTTTTTAAATAACTTAATCTGGCTCAACATCAGAATTCTGGGAGTATAATAAATAGGATTTAAATAAACCAAGAGGGAGCTTTCATTTTCTTCAGTATCTGCTGGTCTAGCTGTCTGTCTTTGTCTCTGGGCTAGAACAGTCTGCTTCCACTATTAGCCAGTTCAAAATTAAATTGTAACAATGTATCTCCCAATCTCTGGTCTTGAATGGCTGTATCCCAGGCAATGAGAATGCATTCTTTGACTCAGTTTTAGAGCTTGCTGCCTTAAAGCAGTACTGCTCCCTTTCCAGCCTGAAAGGCACACCGCATTCTTCCCGACAAAAACTACAGGATCATAACACATGTTTTACAAAACTGCATCACTTTCTTGGAAAGACCTGGCCAGTAAAAATGTTGACTTATATGTGCTTTGGTCTTCCGGATCCCCTATGTCCCGCTATGGGAATTGCACGCGCTAACCTTAATAGTTCCCGGGATACTTTGATGGTACCACTATCTGATTCTCAACCATCCATTCTTTGTCCGAAGCTCTGTGAGGAGGTCTCCACTTGCTCATCAGAACCCCATCTTTAATATTATAGCCTTCTGGAACTCCTTTTGCCTCAGCTTCTGTTTGAGCTGATTGTACCACTTTACTTAACTCTGGATCAGCTTGCTGAACTGTGATCAGAGAAGAATTATTAAACATTTCCTTTGGATTATCCAAATCCCCAAAGAAAGTTTCAGATATTTGGCTATCTGACAATGGAATTTTACCTCTGAAAATGGAACCTGTTTAGCCATTCCGAAGAAGGGTCACTGACCCGAAACATTAACTCTGCTTCTCTTTCCCCAGATGCTGCCAGACCGGCTGAGTGGTTCCAGCACTTCTTGTTTTTATTTCAGATTTCCAGCATCCGCAGTATTTTGCTTTTATCTGCTTAGCCATTGCTTGGATTACTACACATGAAGGAAAAGTTCCTGGAACCTTTTCCTGTAACTGTTCTGTCTCTTTAACTCCACTTGGCTTTTCCGTGATTACTGGAGAAGCTTGTACTCTCGCTCCAGCCAAATCATTCCCCAGGAAAAGGTCAACTCTATCCACTGGCAAACTATAGACAACTCCTACAGTTACCATTCCAGACATTAGATCACACTCCAGGTGCACCTGATACAAAGGTATGGATATATACTCCCCGCCAATACCATTCACTAAAACTTTAGCGCTCAATGTGCTCTCTTTCCCAGCTAAAGTGTTTGGGTGGCTCCTGTAACCCTAAGTATAACTATAGGTTTGCCTGCCTCACTTGAGAGATAAGGAGTTACTTTTCCTTTTGACAAGAATTCCCTACAACTCTCAGGTATCTTACTCACAACCCCTGCACTCACATTGGTTTTTGTATTTGGCCTTAGAGCTGCAACTTCCAGCATTCTGCATGAAGGTATCCCACCTTGGGACAATGGTAACACTTAGGCTTGCGGACCTCACTTCCACCCTCAGCACCTCCCTATCTGGCATGAGAAGGAGATCTCAGGGCCTTCCCAGCTGTCCCCGGCTACATGCCTTCCTCTCACCCTCCCACCTTCTATCCTTCTCGGGTTCGTGGAGGTGATGGACAAAGAGTTTGGGCACATACACAAGCTCATAATCATCAGTAATTTCGGCTGCCTGTCTGGCCGTTGAAAACTTCTGGTTCTCTACATGGGTTCGTACGAACGGAGGGAGTGAATTTTTAAATTCTTCCAGGAGAATTAGTTCCCTAAGGTTCGCATATGTGGCTTCCAGCTTTGGTTCCCATATCCAACAATCAAAATTAATTTGCTTTACCCTCTCATATTCTATATAAGTCTGCCCAGTCTCTGGAGGTTCTGAAATTTCTGGTGGTAATCTTCAGGGACTAACTCACACGCAGCGAGACTAGCCTTTTTTGCCATCTCATAATCTGCAGAAGCCTCCACAGAAAGTATGGCATAAACTTCATGAGCTCTGCTCATCAATCTGCTTTACATAAGCAGCATCCAGCTTTCCTTCACCCACTACTTCTGTTTGACTATCTTTTCAAAAGAAATGAAAAATGCCTCTGTTTTCCTCAACTGTTGGGAGGGCTTCTCCAAATTTAAACAGCTCTCCACTGGGTCCTGAGTTGGACACAGATCTTTCCCCACCAGAACTTTCACTGGAGTCACGACGACTCTTCTGGCTTAGTTCCATCTTGTTAAATTCCAATTCCCTTCCTTCTCTTTCTCTTTCCCTTTCTTTTTCCTCAAGTTCAAGTCTTTTCATTGTCAATTCTCTTTCAAGCTCAAGCTCAAGTTTTTTTTATTTCCATTTCTTTTTCTTTGTCAAATTCAAGCTGCTTCATCTGTAACCGAATTTTAGCCAATTCAACCGCTCGACCCTTTGGTTTTCTTTCTTCTTCCTCCAATTTCAAATAGTGTGCTATTACTTCAATTAGGTCTGCTTTCTTAGAGTTAAAACCAGGAGCTAACACAAACAGTTCTGCAAAATCATTGAGTTTAACCTTGGTTAAGTTCCTCAAATCCCTCAGGGATACATCCTCCTTCCCCAAAAAAGTCGCAGCAACTGTTAAAGACAATCCGATGGTGTAAACTTTACTCTATTACACAAGAAACCTTGTTCTTTTGATTTTTCCTTTTTCGATTATTATTAGCCCACTTCCAATTGTATCTCATCGGCATTGGGGGTTTATCCCGGCAAGAGGCAAGAATGTTATGTCCGAGATGGAAGGAGTGCATTGTTTATTCTAATCCCACTCCCCCAGTGGTCACAACGTATATTTTAAGTTTTCCTACTTACCGATACGGTCAATCATATACTCTATTTTCCCAGAATAGAACACACTAACCAGGTTTCTTTAATGAACAATAAAATTATCAGTTTATTATAAAACAAGTCTTAACTAATAATGAAGTAAAATATAAACACACAGATTGAAATTTAAAGTCCCCCTTTTATCTTAGCCCCTCACACAAACACACATACATACAAACACCAGTTAACCGGAAAAATAAAAGGGCAGAATACTTGCTCATACCTAAAGAAAACAGCAGATGAGATATGTTGTGTTCCAAAACTGGCAGACAGTATAGCCTCCGAGTACAAGTAGACAGGTCACTGGGATCTTTTAGAACAGTTCTTTTCAGATGGCGTTGAGAAGTATTTTAGCAGGTTTTTCTCCAAAGACAGGAGATGAGATGAATTGACACAATGGACTTCTCAGGGTATTTTAGAGAGTTGCTGGAAAGCAAGCTGGATTGTGGCCTTCTCTCCTTCCTTGACAGTTCTTCAGCAGCAGTTCTTCATCTCATTCCAGAAGGTAAAACACAATGACACTATAACCAAAAGCTTGTAAGTTTTCTGCCTTCTCAGGTGCGCACTGCTGCTCCTGTGATTGTCCTATCAAGGGGTGCCTGTCACTTCTCTGCCCACATCTTCCCCTGTTACCATGTTCTATTTTTAACTTGAGTCTTGTGACAACCAGTAAACATTGTTGCCAAACCAGTTCTTTCAGTGCCTCCTTGATGACTCCTGAAAAATAACAAGTCCAACATTTCTTCAGTTTGACTACAAATTCCTCAAAAAAAAATTTTTAACAAAAATACAGAAGTACGTTCATTATAGGTGGAATTTTACTTGAGTTAAAAATAATGGAATTTACGAAAACTGTAGTCATAGAGTCGTACAGCATAGAAACCGGCCCTTCGGCCCACAGCGTCCATGCCGACTAGAATGCCTATCTATACTAATCCCACCTGCCTGCATTAATTCCATATCCCTCTATGTCTTGCTCATTCAAGTGCTTTTCCAGATGCCTCTGAAATGTTGCTACTGTTTCCGCCTCCACCACCTCCTCTGGCAGCTCATTGCAGATACCCAATATTCTTTGTGTGAAAAATTTACCCCTTTGATCCCCTTTAAACATCCTCCTTCTCACCTTAAATCTATGCCCTCTAGTTTTAGTCACTCCTACCATGGGAAACAGACTCTGGCTATCTACCCTATCTATGCCTCTCATAATTTTATATACCTCTATCATGTCCCCTCTCAGCCTCCTTCGCTCCAGGGAAAACAGACCCAGCCTATCCAATCTCTCTTTATAACTCAAGCCCTCCAAACCAGGCAACACCCTTGTGAATCTTTTCTGCACCCTCTCTAGCTTAATCACATCTTTCCTGTAGTGCGGCGACCAGAATTGCACACAGTACTCCAAATGTGGCCTAACCAACGTTATGTACAACTGTAACATGACATCCCAACTCTTGTACTCAATGCCTCGGTCGATGAAGGCAAGCATGCCATATGCCTTCTTCACTACCCTGTCTACCTGTGTTGCCACTTTCAGGGAACTATGTACTTGCACCCCAAGGTCTCTCTGCTCAACAACACTCCCCAGGGCCCTGCCATTCACTGTATATGTCCTGCCCTGGTTAAACTTCCCAAAATGCATCACTTCGCACTTGTCTGCATTAAATTCCATTTGCCAATCCCTTGCCCACTTTCCCAGTTTATCCATATCCTGTTGTAACCTTAGCCAACTTTCTTCACTGTTCATTATACCACCAATTTTGGTGTCAACTGCAAACTTACTAATCATGCCCCCTACATTCACATCCAAATCATTAATAAAAATGACAAACAACAGAGGGCTCAGCACCGATCCCTGCAGCACACCACTGGTCACCGGCCTCCACTACCACCCTCTGCCTCCTATCACCAAGCCAATCTTGTATCCAATTTGCTAGCTCACCCTGGATCCCCTGTGTTCGAAACTTCTGGACCAGCCTACCATGTGGGACCTCGTCAAAGACTTTGCTAAAGTCCATGTAGACAACGTCCATCGCCCTGCCCTCGTCAATCCTCTTGGTCACCTACTCAAAAAACTCAATCAACTTCGTGAGACATGATTTCCGACGCACAAAGCCATGCTGACTATCCCTAATCAGATCATGCCTTTCCAGATGCATATAAATCCTGTTTCTCAGAATCCCTTCCAATAACTTTCCCACCACTGATGTAAGGCTCATCGACCTGTAGTTCCCTGGTTAATCCCTGCTGCCCTTCTTCAATAAAGGCACAACATTAGCTATCCTCCAGTCTTCTGGTACCTTACCCGTGGCTAACGATGATACAAGAATCTCTGCCAGGGCCCCAGCAATCTCCTCCCTTGCTTCCCATAGCATCCTAGGATACACCTGGTCAGGCCCTGGGGATTTATCCGCCTTAATGTGCTTCAAAACCTCCAACACCTCCTCCTTTGTAATGTTGATATGCTCCAGGATATCGGTGTTCCCTCCCTTGAACTCACTAGTTTCCATGACCTTCTCAATGGTAAATACTGACGAGAAATATTCATTTAAGACTTCGCCCATTTCCTGTGCCTCCACACATAGATTGCCACACTGATCCTTAAGGGGACCAACTCTTTCCCTAGCTATCCTTTTACTCTTCACATATTTATAGAATCTTTTAGGATTCTCCTTTATCTTATCTGCCAGGGAAATCTCATGGCCCCTTTTTGCCCTCCTAATTTCCTTCTTAAGTGTACTCCTACATACCGTATACTCCTTGAGGGACGCGCTTGATCCCAGCTGCCTATACCTGACATATGCCTCCTTCTTTGTCCTGACCAGACACTCAATATCCCTCGTCAACCAAGGTTCCCTAAACTTGCCAGCCTTGCCCTTCCATCTAACAGGAACATGCCGGCCTTGAACTCTTCCGATCTCACTTTTAAAAGCCTCCCACCTGCCAGATGTCCCTTTACCTATAAACAGCCTCTCCCATTCAACGTTTGAGAGTTCCTGTCTGATGCCATCGAAATTAGCCTTCCGCCAATTTAGGACTTCAACCTGAGGACCAGTCCTATCCTTTTCCATAACTATCTTGAAGCTAGTAGAGTTTTGGTCACTGGTCCCAAAGTGCTCCCCCACTGACACATCAACCACCTGCCCATCCTCATTTCCTAAGAGGAGGTCGCGTGTAGCCCCTCCTCTAGTAGGGCCATCCACATACTGCTTCAGAAAACTATCCTGGACACACTGAACAAATTCTTCCCCATCTGATCCCTTAGCACTAAGGCAGTCCCAGTCAATATTAAGGAAGTTAAAATCACCTATTACAACCCTGTAATTCCTACACTTATCTGTGATTTCCCTACATATATGCTCCTCCACTTCCCTCTTACTCTTGCCTTAGGCAACACCTATGCAGTCATATTCAGCTGGCCTCTGACACCGGAAACATCAGAGGGATGTATGATGGCATTAAGAGAGCTTTTGGGCCAACCATCAAGAAGATCGCCCCCCTCAAATCTAAATCAGGGGACACAATCACTGACCAAGCAAATGGACTGCTGGGTGGAGCACTACCTAGAACTGTACTCCAGGGAAAATGTTGTCACTGAGACCGCCCTCAATGCAGCCCAGTCTCTGCCAGTCATGGATGAGCTGGACGTACAGCCAACAAAATCGGAACTCAGTGATGCCATTGATTCTCTAGCCAGCGGAAAAGCCCCTGGGAAGGACGGCATTACCCCTGAAATAATCAAGTGTGCCAAGCCTGCTATACTTTCAGCACTCTACGAACTGCTTTGCCTGTGCTGGGATGAGGGAGCAGTACCACAGGACATGCGCGATGCCAATATCATCACCCTCTATAAAAACAAAGGTGACCGCGGTGACTGCAACAACTACCGTGGAATCTCCCTGCTCAGCATAGTGGGGAAAGTCTTCGTTCAAGTCACTTTAAACAAGCTCCAGAAGCTGGCTGTGCACGTTTACCCTGAGGCACAGTGTGGCTTTCAAGCAGAGAGATCCACCATTGACATGCTGTTCTCCCTTCGCCAGCTACAGGAGAAATGCCGTGAACAACAGATGCCCCTCGACATTGCTTTCATTGATCTCACCAAAGCCTTTGACTTCGTCAGCAGATGTGGTCTCTTCAGACTACTAGAAAAGATCGGATGTCCATCAAAGCTACTAAGTATCATCACCTCATTCCATGACAACATGAAAGGCACAATTCAGCATTGCGGCGCCTCATCAGACCTCTTTCCTATCCTGAGTGGCGTGAAACAGGGCTGTGTTCTCGCACCTACACTGTTTGGGATCTTCTTCTCCCTGCTGCTCTCACATGCGTTAAAGTCTTCAGAAGAAGGAATTTTCCTCCACACAGGATCAGATGGCAGGTTGTTCAACCTTGTCCGTCCAAGAGCGAAGACCAAAGTACGGAAAGTCCTCATCAGGGAACTCCTCTTTGCTGACAGTGCTGCATTAACATCTCACCCAGAAGAGTGTCTGCAGAGACTCATCGACAGGATTGCAGCTGCCTGCAACAAATTTGGCCTTACCATCAGCCTCAAGAAAACGAACATCATGGAACAGGACGAAAGAAATGCTCCATCCATCAATATTGGCGACCACACTCTGGAAGTGGTTCAAGAGTTCACCTACCTAGGATCAACTATCACCAGTAACCTGTCTCTCGATGCAGAAATTAACAAGCGCATGGGAAAGGCTTCCACTGCTATGTCCAGACTGGCCAAGAGAGTGTGGGAAAATGGCGCACTGACACGGAGCACAAAAGTCCGAGTGTATCAAACCTGTGTCCTCAGTACCTTGCTCTACGGCAGCGAGGCCTGGACAACGTATGTCAGCCAAGAGCGACGTCTCAATTCATTCCATCTTCGCTGCCTCCGGAGAATCCTTGGCCTCAAGGAGCAGGTCCGTATCTCCAATACAGAAGTCCTCGAGGCGGCCAACATCCCCAGCATATACACCCTACTGAGCCAGCGGCGCTTGAGATGGCTTGGCCATGTGAGCCGCATGGAAGATGGCAGGATCCTCAAGGACACATTGTACAGCGAGCTCGTCACTGGTATCAGACCCACCGACCGTCCATGTCTCCGCTTTAAAGACGTGTGGAAACGCGACATGAAGTCCTGTGACATTGACCACAAGTCGTGGGAGTCAGTTGCCAGCGATCGCCAGAGCTGGCGGGCAGCCATAAAGGCGGAGCTAAAGTGTGGCGAGTCAAAGAGACTTCGCAGTTGGCAGGAAAAAAGACAGAAGTGCAAGGGGAGAGCCAACTGTGTAACAGCCCCGACAACCAATTTTATCTGCAGCACCTGTGGGAGAGTCTGTCACTCTGGAATTGGCCTTTATAGCCACTCCAGGCGCTGCTTCACAAACCACTGACCACCTCCAGGCTCTGAAGACAAGAAGACCAAAGAAGACTTCCCTCTGACTATTGGGGGGCCTACAGTATAATCCCATCAAAGTGATCACCCCTTTCTTATTTCTGAGTGCTGCACATATGGCATCGCTGGACATTCCCCCCGGGATATCCTCTCTAAGTACTGCCGTGATGTCCTCCCTAATCAATAGTGCCACTCCACCTCCTCTCTTACCTCCACCTCTGTCAGGCCGGAAGGATCGGTACCCCGGAACATTGAGCTGCCAGTCCTGCCCATCTCTCAACCACGTTTCCGTAATAGCTATAATATCACAATCCCATGTACCGATCCATGCTCTGAGTTCAACTGCCTTACCTGTAAGGCTTCTTGCATTAAAGTAAATGCAGTTTAGCCTACCAGACCTTCCATGCTCCCTGTCCTGCCCCTGCCTGGCCTGCCTACTGGACTTGCTTGCTCTAACCTCTACATTTGCCTCAACTATCTCATCGGAGAGACTACTACTTTGGGTCCCACCCCACTGCAAGACTAGTTTAAACCCTCCCGAGTAGTGCTAGCAAACCGCCCCGCAAGGATATTGGTCCCCTCCAGTTTAGATGCAACCCGTCCTTCTTGTACAGGTCACCTCTGCACCAGAAGAGATCCCAATGATCCAAGTAGCTGAAGCCCTCCCGCTTCAGCCACACATTCATTTGCCTTATCCTCCTATTTCTACCCTCACTAGCATGTGGCACAGGGAGTAATCCTGAGATTACAACCCTAGAGGTCCTGCTTTTTAACCTTCTGCCTAACTCCCTATATTCACTTTGCAGGACCTCATCTCTCTTCCTGCCTATGTCGTTAGTACCAATATGGACCACAATCTCTGGCTGCCTACCCTCCCCTTTCAGAATGTCCTGCAGCCGCTCCGAGTCATCCTTGACCCTAGCACCAGGGAGGCAACACACCATCCTGGAGTCTCGTTTGTGGCCACAGAAATGCCTATCTTCACCCCTCACGATAAAATCCCCTATCACTATAGCTCTTCCAACACTTTTCCTCCCCTGCTGTGCAGCAGAGCCCTCCGTGGTCCCATGAACTTGGCTGTTGCTGCTTTCCGCTGGGAGGTCATCCCCCCCAAAAGTATCCAAAGTGGTATATCTGTTTGAGAGGGGATGGCCACAGGGGATTCCTGCACTACCTGCCTGCGCCTACTACTCCGTCTGGTGGTCACCCACCTCTTTTCTGCCTGTGCAGCCATTACCTGCGGTGTGACCACCTCATTAAATGTGCAATCCACGACTTCCTCAGCATCGCGGATGCTCCACAATGAATCTACCTGCAGCTCCAGCTCCATAATGCGGGTAGCCAGTAGCTGCAGCTGGATACACTTCCTGCACACATGGTCGTTAGGGACACTGGAAGCGTCCCTGATTTCCCGCATAGCGCAGGAGGAGCATATCATGGGGCTGAGCTCTTCTGCCACGACTTACCCTTAGATTTATTAGTTACTCCCTTAATTAAAAAATACTAATTATACTCGGGGCCTTGTTCTACCCACTCCAATCTAAAGTCCATAAAAAAAACACTTTCGTATTCCTCACCTTATCACCAGAGGTTTTATTTTCAACAAAAAAAACTTACCCCTTATTTTTTTAAGATATTCTAACAGCTGCTACTCACCAACCAATCATGTTGCAGCTCTCCTGTGATGTCACTGTTGGCTTTTTTTTTCAAAACTCAGGCGCGCTGTCACTGCTCTTTTTAAACACCGCCGGTCTCACTCAGTCTCCTTCTTTCTCGCTGTCACTGCTCTTTTTAAACACCGCCAGTCTTGCTCAGTCTCCTTTCCTGCTGTCACTGCTCTTTTTAAACACTACTGGTCTCATTCAGTCTCCTTCTTTCCCACTGTCGCTGCTATTTTTAAACACCGCCGGTCTCACTCAGTCTCCTTCTTTCCCGCTGCTGCTGCTCTTTTTAAACACTGCTGGTCTCACTCAGTCTCCTTCTTTCTCGCTGCTGCTGCTCTTTTTAAACACCGCCGGTCTCACTCAGTCTCCTTCTTTCCCGCTGCCGCTGCTCTTTTTAAACACCGTCGGTCTCACTCAGTCTCCTTCTTTCCCGCTGCTGCTGCTCTTTTTAAACACCGCCGGTCTCACTCAGTCTCCTTCTTTCCCGCTCATGCTGCTCTTTTTAAACACCGTCGGTCTCACTCAGTCTCCTCCTTTCTCGCTGTCGCTGCTCTTTTTAAACACCGCTGGTTTTACTCAGTCTCCTTCTTTCCCGCTGCTGCTGCACTTTTTAAACACCACCGGTCTCACTCAGTCTCCTTCTTTCCCGCTGCCGCTGCTCTTTTTAAACACCGCTGGTCTCACTCAGTCTCAGATTCAAGTGTCGCCTACATTTAGCGAAGTGTTGGGTTTTAACAACAGACAGGGGTTGTGCTTCTCTGCTGGTCAGGTGGCTTAAATTGCCAGCTATGATTCTGAGACAGGCCCAGTGGAAGGTTCAATTCCTGGACTCTGCTGAGTTCCTGATCACAGTCTGGACTGAGTAGGGCAGCAATAATTCCCTTGATGCAGTTAAGCAAGAAAGTTTTAAAAATTGGCTTCTCTCGATTCCTGATCGCACTCCAGTAGCTTCAGACAGAAAGTGAGTGTGTGTGTGAACAGTGGGTGAGAGTAGAATTGTGCTCGCTTGATCCCTTTGAGAGACCTGTGGACACATTCACTTGAGTCTGGCACTGTGCAGCATCTAGTGCCCTTAAAACTACATCACAGCAGGTGTTGGAGAGATTTCAGCAAAGGAAAAAATAAACAGAGTTTGGAAAATTTAACTTGTTGGATTTGTCCCTCTTTCTTACCATCTACTGGCTGAATGCTGACATTACAGAAACAAAGTGTCTTTTTAAACATTCATTCTCAAATGTTTACACTCACTTATATACTTTATTTACATTGTGTTTATGGGAGGAATCCATTGGAGCATCTAAGTGTCTGGGTCAGGACATTGCTTTTAAAACACATCCTAGCGTTCATCCCTCTTCATAGTGAGCCGGAAACTCCCCATTCCACTTGCAGCTGGAGAGAGGTCTGTTCCTTCTTCAAGTTCCCACTGAGTCTCTCAATCCCTGTCCCCCTCCCCCAGTCTTGTACAACAGCAAGTTCCCAGGAAGAACCACCTCAGGTGGGTTCAGAACCTATTATGAGAAAGGAAACAGCAAATGAGGGCGACTCCTCCATGGAGCCAGGTACACAGGATCATACAGCACAGAAGCAGACTGTTCAGCTAATTGTGCCTCTTTGAAAGAGCCAGAAATTAATCCCACTCTCCCTCTTCTTTCACCAGAGACCTGCAATGTTTTCCTTTTCAAGTATTTATCTAATTCCCGTTTGAAAGTTACAATTGCAATTGTTTCCACCACCCTTTCAGGCAGTGCATTCCAGATCATAACTTGCTGCATTAAAAACAATTCTCCTCCTGTCACCACTGGCTCTTTTGCCAATTACCTTAAATCTGTGACCTCTGGTTACTGACCCTCCTGCCAGTGGAACAGTTTCTCCTTATTTACTCTCATCAAAATTCCCCATAATTTTGAACACCTTTATTCAATCTCCCCTCCTTAACCTCCTCCACTCAAAGAACAATCAGAGCTTCTTCAGTCTCTAACATAACTGAAGTCCCTGATCAGACCTGGCATCATTCTGGTAAATCAGCAACTAGTTAGCTAAAAACAAGTCATCTGTCCCCAGACAAGTCTCATGCTAGGTCCTCACCTGCCAAGAATGAGGCACATTAATTTTGTCATGAACATTGATTTTAAACTGTTACTAGATTGAAGAAAGGACTTGTTAAACAGATCAGCCGTGGCTGGAAAAGACATTTGCATATTAACAGACAGTGTTTGGAAGGACAAAGCAGCCATTCCCTGACATATTCAACCCACAATGGACTTTCGATCACCAGACGTTGAAGGTGAGATGCTCGCATTCCAGGTTGACTGCTAAGATGGCCGAATACACAAACAGACATGGTCAAACCAGCTAGTCACATGACTATAATCAGTATGTAAGCATGACCCCGAGCTTCCAGTTGCTTGCCATTTCAACACTGCCCCCCCCTTGCTCATATCTCTGTCCTGGGATTGCTGCAGTATTCCAGCTACATCAATGCAAGCTCAAGGAACAGCACCTCATGTACCGATTAGGCATGCTACAGCCTGCCAGACTGAACATTCAGTTCAATAATTTCAGAACATGATGGGCTCCCCTTTTTATGTTTAGTTATTTTTTCTTTTTTCTTTTTCTTTTTTTCTTTTAGTTTGTTGAGTTTGTTTCTATTGTGCCTACCCACTGTTTGTTTTAATGTTTGTGCTTGAAACCAGGGCTGTTCATTTTACAATCAATTGACACCCTCTCTGTACTAATGCTTTGCCTTTCACCACACCACTAACATACTGTTTGCCTTTCTTCCATGATCTTCTGGTCAGTTATTCTCTGTGACCTTGTCCTATCAACACCTTCTCTTTTGTTATCTCTTGCCCCACCCCCGCTTTACTTGCTTAAAACCTTTTACATTTCTAATATTTGTCAGTTCTGATGAAGGGTCACTGACCTGAAATGTTAACTCTGCTTCTCTCTCCACAGATGCTGCCAGACCTGCTGAGTATTTCCAGCATTTCTTGTTTTTATTTCAGATTTCCAGCATCTGTAGTATTTTGCTTTTAGTCACATGACTAACCTGCTTGGCAACCTGAGTTTTTTGAATTTGTACAAACAGTTTGAACAGAGAAAGTCTGTTTGCTCCTGGATTGAGAAGATCTCTCCTGTCTGCTCCCATCTCTTTCTCACAAGCCTCTGAATCCACTGAAGGCACATGAACCCCATGAGAGAAAAGTCTCCTACAGCGAACAAGGTTTAAGAAGAATACTGGGCATTAACGAAAAGCAAGATCTACCGACAATCATGGACTCTACAGTGATCTCAAAGAACCATAACACCAACTCTTCAGATATTGCCTCAAACCTTTCCATTTTATTTTTCTTCTGTTCTTTTCTGTCTCTACTTGCATGTATCGCGTAGGCATGCTAGCGTGGGCGCGTCCTGTATCTGTAGGTGTCAGAATTAGAGTTTAAGTTCGATAAATTTCAACTTTTCTTCTTTAAACCTAAGAAAGCCTGTTTGTGCTGGTTTCTTTGCCTTATAATTGGAAAGTGGTGAACAAGATTTCACCAAGGGGGAGCTAAAAACACGGTGTGTTTAAAATTAAACCCTGTTACAGTAAGACCAGGTGAAGGCTGAAAGGGAACCCGAGATACCTTTCTCACTTGGTCGTAACACAAGAAAGATTTGCATGTCTATAGAACCTTTCTTGTCTCAGGACATCCCAAAGCCGTTTCAAACCCATGAAGTACTTTTTGAAGTGTAGTAACTGTTGTAATATAGGAAAAGTGGCAGCCAATTTGCACACAGCAAACTCCCACAAACAGCAATGTAGAAATGAATGAATCATCTATTTTATTGATGTTGGCTGAGGAATAAATGTTATTTATTCCTCAGGGAATAAAGGGAGAGTCCCCACGTTCCTCTTTGAATGATGTCATGGGATCTTTTATGTCCACCTGAGAGGACAGACAGGCCCTCGATTTAACGTGTCATCCGAATGGCGGTACATCAAACAGTGCCGCACTCCCTCAGTACCACACTGTTGTGTCAGCTTAGATTTTGTGCCTAAGTCTCTGGAGTGGCCTTGATGACATTCTGACTCAGGCAAGAATAACTCACTGAGCCATAACTGTCAATCATTAAAACATACTAAAGCACCTTTATCTTATGCACTCTTACACTACAGGGTTTCCTTTGGCCAATTCATTCTGATTCTGTCCTTGCCTGGGAGATTCTGGCCCTTACAGTGCTGTGTGTACAGGGTCACTGTTTTCTGCTGTTTCACAACAGATTGTGCAATACAGCACTGAATTTATTGCACAAGTATCAGTTCCTCTGCCCTAACTGTTAAATTCCCCAGGGAGAGAGCTTGAAAGTCGTTTGTTGCGACAAAACCCACAAACAAATTGAATCAAACAGTACAAAGCGGAAATGGATGTATCATGTGCACACTCTGAAATGACTGGCTACATTCAAATCTGCTCCTGGTTACAGACTTACTGCTATTTACACTAATACAGATTCTGTAGCTTACACAATGGGTTCAGCCCTCAACAGAAACAGTTGAAATCAAGGGTAGTATTAGAACTTCTTAAATATGCAAAATGGAGCCTATTAAAACAGGCCGGTTTATGTGTATTAATGAGATGGTGCAGAGTGTAGCCGGTCTGTCGGAGAGTCCTGCAGCATAGTTTGGTTTGTAATTGAACGCAATTCCTTGTGGCTCAGTAAAGTGGTTTTGCTTATTATCATCATTCATTCTCCCTGACACTCCCACCTAATCTGGTTCCCAAAAAAATGAGCAGCAGTAGGCCATTCAGCCCTTTGAACCTCTTCTGCTGTTCAGTTATATCACGGCTGATCTGTATCTTAATTCCACTTACCTGCCTTAGTTCCACATCCCGTACTACTCTTGCCCAATCAGAATCTATCAATCTCAGTTTCAAAATTTTCAACTGATCCCCAGATTCAAAAGCTTTTTGGGTGAGAGAGTTCCAGATTCCCATTACCTTTTGTGTGAAAAAATGCTTATTTGTCATTAACCCTCAAGAAACTAGCTCTCTTGTTCTGGACACTCCCAGTAGAGCAAATAGTTTTTCTCTATGTACCCTATCAAATCCTTTAATATAAATAAGAAAACATAAACAAGGCTGGAAGCAGAAAAATGTAGGGGTTACTGGATTGCATAGGGCAGCCAGGCAGCATTAATATAGTGTTCAGCTCTCTTTCATACTCTCGCTGTGTTTACTTTTCACAGGACACACATCTCACGAAGAAAACAAGAGAACACAATGGAGGCTGTACTATCCCAGCGATTACAGCAGTAATGAATGCCCTCTATTAAAGTCATACAGCCTACAACTTTAAATATCGCTATGGATACTGCAATAGCTTCTACTTTCATAACATTCTTTTGCTTTTACCACTTTCCATTGAGTGAAAGCTGTAAGAAATGTTGTGATGTACTGACACAGTGCAGAATCACACAAGACCAGACACAACTTCTCCTGAGGTGTGAGGGTGGGAGACTGTGATCTCTTGCACAAGTTTCCCACCTAATTTCATATCGGCATGTAAATGCACAGTGTTGGCATTTTCCTTGCAAAACTGGGATTGGCAGCAATTCCCGGGAGGCTAATCACAAACCATACACGTAATCCTGTCCCTCAGCATTTTTCAAATTCCTGCTTAGGTTTGTGAAGCAGCAATTATTCATCATTTCAGAAAACATACAGAAAAATCGAAAACAGCCTTTGTTCAGAACCTTGTGATTGATTTATTGTGTCGTGCTCAGACAAAACTGGGAGAGGTTGTCTCAAGGAATGAGGCAACTGGCTTCTTCAGGAAATATTGCATAAATTTAGCTCAGGCAGTGGCAGAACTGGTTTGTTCAGGTAATACTATACATGGCTGTCTCTCTACCACAACCTTTCTCCACTCTTGATTTTATTGATACTATTACAGTCGTCCTTTCTCTGAACTATCTTATTCCCCATGCATTTCAAACATAACCTTTGTCCTACCTGGTGGACTTTGCCTCCTACTCTAGTTCATCCAGGACTTCAAAATTGTAGGTCTCCTCATTTCCCTCAGTCTTCCTTTAGAAACTTTGAAAACCGTCTTGGCATCATCTAACTTCTGTATCTACGTTTATCCTATCATCTCTTTACAACCTTGGTGTTGTACTGCATTTTGGCTTTGGTCCTTCCATGTTTCTCAATTTAAACTAACAAGGAATGGGGCTGGTTCAGTCGGTGAGACAGTAGAGTCATAGAGAATGTAGCCCCAGGCAATAGAAGTGTGACTCATTCATTAATAACAACAGCTTGCATTTATTTCTGGGTGTTAACCTGGAAAGACATCCCAAAGAGTTTCACAGAGGTATCAGAGAAGCAGACGTTGATCCAAACAAGGAGAGATTAGAAAGGCTGACTAAAAGCTTGTTCAAAGAGGTGGGTTTTAAGGAGGGTCTTAAAAGAGGAGTGGGAGGCAGAGAGGTTTAGAGAGTGGGATCTAGGTAGCTGAAGGCATAACAGTCACCTGTAAAGGGAGCAGGTTTTCACAACAGGCAAGTATTAGAGGAACTGAAGGGGGAGGGGGCTGGTGGGGACATGTTGCAGGTCATTAAGAAATTACAAAGATTGAGAGGGTGGAGGGATATAAAAACAGGAATTAGAATGAATTTGAGGCACATTGTGGACTGGCTGCCAATGTTAGTACACGAGGGCAGAAGTGATGGGTAAGTGGGATGAGCTGAACTTTAGAGAGAGTGGAGGAAAGAAGGCCAGTCAAGAGATTGTTGGAATAAATGAGTCTGGAGGTGACTAAGGGTTTCAGTGACAGATGTGTCAGGACAAGAGATGTTAAAGTGGTGGACATAAGCAGTCTTTGTGATAGAGAGGATGTGGGGGCAGAAGTTCAGCCGGAGGCATTCACGCCAACGCTGAGAAAGTGAACCAAACTCTCAGATGACTAAAAGTGAAAATAACATTTCTTTGCTACTTCCGCATTAACAGTCGAAGTGATGGTGAAGATGATCTGGATTGTGAAGATGATCTGGATTGTGACAGTCACTGTCCTGTTATTCTCTTCGCACACCTTGTGTACAAACCCAGGATTGAAAGTGAGAGTAACACAGAAAGCCTTGGACTATGGTAAGTGTGGATAAATCTATTAGTCTACCACTCTGCTTTTCTTGTGTAAGGGTTGAAAGACTATGAGCAATTACGGTGTCACTATTCAAACTGCTACACTTGGCTATGTATCAGCTCTAACAGAGTGAACTTCACTCTCAAGCAGTTGGATTTAGAAACGTATTTTAACATATATGACCTTTTTTTTAAAGTGACGGTGTGCTAATATTTCCCCAATGTTGACATCTTGTCCAAACCTGAAGCAATCCTGATCAGGTCCCATGTAATCCTAGATACTTGTGCTTACAAATCCATCAACATCCCCTATTGCCCTCGGGCTAAATCCAATGTGCAGAGTTTGATTCTGAAATTTGGTTTGTTGCTTGCATCCATTGCACCACCAGGATGACCTTTCACCTCAAAATATCATCCATCCCTGCCCCTACTTCTCTCTCACTGCTGGTGAATCTCTAATCCATGCTTCTATCACTGTGAGGCTTAATTTCTCTAATGCTCGTCTATTCTCTATATTTGCAACTTAACTCAGAATATTACTGCCATTATCCATGCGCAACCTCGCATTTCTGTCTCCTCTTGCACTCTTCGCTCCTCTGACTTTTTACTCCACATCATCTCCTACCTTCAACTGGTGGCTACACTTGCAGCGACTACATTCCTGCCCCAGCCCCTGGAACTTTCCCCTTAAATCACTCTGCTGTACCTCCGAACTCTCTGCTTTCAAAAACCTTCTCTACAATTAACCATATCCAAAATATCTGTTTGACCTGAGGATTATTATATAAATGCCATTTGTGATAGTACAGTTTATGATTGTATTCATATGAAGTAGTGTACACAAATGGATATTATTGTGTAATTGTCTTTACTGATGTATAATGATCTCATCAAGTGGCACCAAGGTGTATTTGTGGGCACTAACATGGATTGCTGTGCGTGGATCCAATGCACAGAACCAAACACACTCATGTGGACTAATCTATGTTGTCATGTACAAATCCAGTGTCGTCCAATAGAAATAGCTGACTAACCACATGTGGCTATTGCAACACCATTTTATCCAAAGGCACTCAATTTATACCCAATACAGATGAACATACTTAACATGTATATATTTACTGAAATCTAGCATCATTCAGTAACCAAGGAAGTATCTCTCACAATGATCAAAAACTCTCACACACCCTGCTTTTCATGTCTAGTTTAGTTTAGAAACAGGCCCTTCGGCCCACCAAGTCTGTGCTGACCATCAACCACCCACTTATACTAATCCTACATTAATTCCATATTCCTACCACATCTGCACCTGTCCCTATATTTCTCTACCACCTACCTACACTAGGGGCAATTTATAATGGCCAATTAACCTATCACCTGCAAGTCATTGGCATGTGGGAGGAAACCGGAGCACCTGGAGGAAACCCACGCAGACACAGGGAGAACTTGCAAACTCTGCACAGGCAGTACCCAGAATTGAACCCGGGTCCCTGGAGCTGTGAGGCTGCGGTGCTAATCACTGCGCCACTGTGCCGCATTGTTACCATTTTACCAACAAATGCCTAAAAAGGTTGAAGTTTACATGAGAATATGAGTATTATAATCCCAAGTCCAACATGCCTATTACTCATTGTTAATTTACTAACCAGAAATGCCACATTGGGATTCCTGATTAGCCATGTGTGCCTCATGGTCAATGTTTACACCAGTGTTAACTCTGTGTACTTGTATGTAATGGTCCTTGAAACATATCCCCACACTTTTCCCTAGCACAAAGCTACAAGTGGCTTGGCAGCATCATGATATGTGGCAATGCCAGGGGCCTTACAGGACTCACACAGGAGTTTCCAGTGGAGCAGATGATGTGGGGAGTATAAGATGTTCCAGTTCCCAGTAACAACCAGTAGCTGAGGAGATTGTGTATTGTTGTGTGGCTGAGAGCATGTGTTGACTGGTTTGTCCTCCAGTGTATACTGGAAGGCTCTGGTGTTCTCTAGCATCTGGTTTGTCGTGCAGGTCGGCAGGTCGGGATCCAGGTGTTGCAACAGAAACTGCGGGAGATTCAGATTCCAGACGTCAGCGGCAGCACACACGTGCCTGTGATTGGCCACATCCAATACAAAATCACAGGGTAAGTGAGTGCAGTGTTCTCCAGGAAAATGTTTGAGGATAATTTGCTCCAAATTGACCACATTCATTTTTGAATGATCTAGAAATCTGGTCGCGTTGTGTCTGTTTCTCAGGTGATAAATGGTTACCAAGTCCCCAGTACGGTGGGCAGAAATTGCACACACACTTGCAGCTAGAAGTGGACCACCCACCAATTTGGGTCAGAACAAATGAAAGGAATCCTTTCCCCAGCCCTGTAATGTGCATTAGACTCACAGCTTGTGAAAATAAGAGGTTTTCGAATAAGACAAAAATCAACAAGAAATCATAGAATCTCACAGCAAAAAAAAGCAGCCATTTAGCCCGTTGTGCCTGGACCAGCTCTTTGAAACAACTTTCCAATTAGTCCCACCCCACCTGCTCTTTCCCTCAAAGCTCTGCAGAATTTTCCTTTTCAATTATGATTCCAATTTCCTTTTGAAAGCTACTATTGAATCTGCTCCCGCCAGGCAAATGATTATATCATTGTTATGCAGACACCTCTATCACATGTGCAAGTCACTCCTGTCCTTACACCCATTATATGTATAAGGAGAGGAATGAGATAAAAGGTAAATTGATTCACATAGATATGCACAGACCAGGGAAGCCATTTAAGGCATCTAGCTTATCCTTCCGTAGAAACCTATGATCCTCCCATTAGAGCATATCAAATAAAGAGATGTAGGAGTAGAACATACGGCCCCTGAAGGCTGCTCCAGACAAACCAAATATAACTAACTACCTCTTGAGTGATTCCAGACCTTCTACATCCTACCCAGCAAGCAATTCCGGGTGTTGATCACTCTTTCTGTGAAGTTCCTATTTATGTTACCTCCTCCAACAATTTCCCACTTTCCCACGTTATACTCCATTTGCCAGATCACTGCACACTCACTTAACCTATTTATATAATAAATAAAAACAAGAAATGCTGGAACCACTCAGCAGGTCCAGCAACATCTGTGAAAAGAGAAGCAGAGTTAACGTTTCGGGTCAGTGACCCTTCATCGGAATCCGAAACGTTAACTCTGCTTCTCTTTTCACAGATGCTGCCGGACCTGCTGAGTGGTTCCAGCATTTCTTGTTTTTATTTCAGATTTCCAGCATCCGCAGTATTTGGCTTTTATAACCTATTTATATCCCTTTGTCGCCTCCTTATGTCCTCTTCACAACTTACTTTCTATCTTTGTGTCATCAGCAAATTTAGCAACCATACCTTGGGTCCCTTCACCAAGTCATTTATATAATTTGTTGCGGCCCCAACACTGATCTCTGCAGCACACCACTCGTTACAACTTGCCAACCAGAAAATGACCCATTTATGCCTACTCTCTGTTTCTTGTTAGCTATCCAATCTTCTATCCATGCCAATATGTTACCCCCCCCTATACCATGAGCTTTTATTTTCCACAATAATTTTTGATGTGGCACCTTATCAAATGCCTTCTGGAAATCTAAGTGCAATACATCCACTGGTTCCCCTTTATCAACAGTACATGTTACTTCTTCAAAGAACTCCAATAAATTGGTTAAACATGATTTCCCTTTCACAAAACCATGTTCACTCCGCCTGATTACCTCGGCTGAATAGTTTAAACTTTCCTAACCTTTCCTAATAAACAGTCTTCTGACGCTTGAGATCAGCATCTTGGCCCTGCCCTGCACTATTTCCATTGCTTGGGTATTGCTTGTGACTCAGTGACCAGAACTGAGCACAGTATTCAGGATGTTGCCGAGCCAGACAATGACACAGCTTCAGTGTGACAACCCACACCTGGTCAGACCCCCATCGACAGTACTGCATTAGTTCTGGGCACCGTGCCTCAGGAAGGATTTATTGTCCTTGGAGGAGGTGCAGTGCAGATTCACCAGAATAATATCAGGGCAAAAGGGTTAAATTATGAAGATAGATTGCATAAATTTAGCTTGTATTCCCTTGAAGATGGAAGATTGGGGAGAGTTCTGATCGATGAGTTTAAAGGGATTGGATAACGGGATTCAATATAGTAGATTAAAAAAAATTTCCTCTGGTGAGGGAATCAAAAACGAGGAAGTTAGAGCCAAGCCATTTAGAAATGAAATCAGAAACCATAAAGCCAGTCTCTCTCTCCAAAAGGCTGTGGCGCAGAAACTGAGAAACAATTGTAGCTATCAGGGCTGAGGTAGATAGTTTTTTTTTGATAGGTATGGGTATCAAGGGATATGGAACAAAGGTGTGGAAATGGAGTTGAGATACAGGTCAGCCATGATCTGATGGAATCGCTGGAACAGACTCGAGGGCTGAATGGCCTCCTCCTGTTCCTATGCTCCTGATTTGGCAATGTAGTTGAACAGACTGTAATGTGCTGCTCTACAATGGTTGGTTTTGAATATTCTGTCACACTCTTTTTGGCCCTTTTTCCATTATTTTTCCAATGTATTGGATTTCACTGTCATCGTTCTTCCTGCTTGTCTAGGTGGTGCATTGGAGCCAGTCACAGGAAATTCGCCAGTAACAATTAAACAAAGAGGAGCTGCATGAGTTTCTGCTGCCTGAGACCAGGAGCTGGGCTTCTGGGAGTTTTGCTCCGGGAAACTAGCCCAGTCATTTAATTATCAGGAGAGGGAGGTGGCCTCTACCTCTACTTCACTGGAGACCAAGGATCAGCCTATGCTTCATTATGCAGGGTGTCAACCATGTATCAGTTTGTAGCACTCTTGATTCTGACACAGAAGGTAGTAAAGTCCCACTCCAGAGACTTGAGCTCAAAATTCAGGCTGACACTCCAGTGCAGTACTGAGGAAGTGCTGCACTGTCAGAGGTGCTGTCTTTCGGATCAGACGTTAAACTGAGGCCCCACCTACCCTCTCAGATGGAAGTAAAAGCCAACCTGGCACTAAAAACCGATTATCCGGTCATTACCATGTTGCAGTTTATAGAATCTTGCTGTGTGCAAATTGGCTGCTGTGTTTCCAATATTACAATAGGGACTACATGTGCAAAGTATTTCATTGGCTGTAAAGCACCTTGAGATGTCCTAAGGACATGAAAATACAAATTCTTTCTTTAGAACAAAGAACGCAACAAGGCTCCTTCGACAGCACCTTCCAAAACCGCGATCTCTACCCACTGGAAGGACAAGGGCAGCAAATGCATGGGAACATCACCACCTGCAAGTTCCTCTCCAAGTCTCACACCTTCCTGACTTGGAACTATATCGCCGTTCCTTCACTGTTGCTGGGTCAAAATACTGGAACTCCCTTCCTAACAGCACTGTAGGTGTACCTACCCCACATGGACTGCAGCAGTTCAAGAAGGCAGCTCACCACCACCTTTTCAAGGGCCATTTGGGATGGGCAATAAATGCTGGCCTAGCCAGCGATGCCCACATCCCATGAATGAATAAAAAAAAGGAAGACGCCAGCATTTAAATAGGACAGCACTGTCACGAAGACAGGATATTCTAATTCACCTCAATCATGGGGTAATTCACCAACTCAGCTTTCAGCCATCTCTTCCCCCGAATAGTTCTTGTTAAATCAAAGTCATTGAGCGTTAAAGCTGTTTTGTGTAATATACTTCCTCCAGAGATTTCTAATGTTCACCTGCGTGTTCCTTCTTATACTCCCAGCCAAATCTGTAACTAACAGGGGAGAAAACATAGTGAGGTGTACCAGTAGGTTTATGTTATGTCGACATTACAGGAAATGTACCCAGTACATCAGCAGTTGATATTAAGCCTAATATTATGGATCCTGCCTTGGAGGATTTATTGGGAAGGTAATAGAAATTAGTAGGATCTTGTGTAATGGCATTGAACAAATTAAGCTGCATTTTAATGCTAGGGTGAATTTGCTTTTAAGTTAATATTTCTGGAAATAACATTATAACAATTGTGACCTCCTTAAACTTTCTATTCCACGTAACTCACTGCACTCAGACCCTGCCCACAGCTGTGATGAGAATTAAACAATAACCTGTGTAAATGTCTTTACAGAATGCGCATTACAGATTTTGGTCTGCCTCAGTCTGCAATAGCATTCTCTGCGGGGACAGGCATTAAGCTCTCCATTGACAATGCCTACATACACATAAGTGGAAACTGGAGAGTGAAGTATCATTTTATGTAAGTATTTAGTCTTTGTTTTATTTTTTAATCATTTTCCTTCTGACCCCTCCTGAAGGGGCTGATTCATTCCTTGGTGCTGTCAACCCTCTTGTACTTCATCCAAAAGGCCCCTGAGGGTTGAACACTGATCAGGAGTGGTAACCTGGCTGATTTTATCCCCTCCAGGGTGCACACAGCCCAATTTGCCACTACTGCCCAGCTCCCATCATTTAACACAGTGCTGGCCAGCAATTGGATTTTGGGCCTTCCTACTGTGTATGGTTTAGTCCCACATTGGAAGGTGCATTTGGAAAGTGTGGGGTAGACTTTGTGCAATATTGTAAAATGGGTGATGGCGAGCTCGCAGCCTGTTTACATCCCTCCCAGGACTTTCATTGAAGTCAATGATAAGAGAGACATAAAACAGCCTGTCCACTCCCTAACACTCGTTTTACACAATTGCACAGAGTCACCATCAATCATCTACATTGTGTATTATTTTTAAGTTGCTTTTTCTGATTTATTTTCTTGACTCTGGTTGTAAAGGTGGGCAGCTGAACTGTTTACAGATACGGCCTGTACTTGAAGGGAGATAAATTCAAAACTAACCTGTGGAAACAATGGGAGGAATTTTATCAAAAAAACAAAAAACAGTTCAAACCCATCCCCAACCTGTCCCTGAGACATCCACTTCCAGGTTTAACAGAGATGGGACAGAGGGAAGGCAGGCAACATACTCCCAAGAGACCGGTTATTTTTAATGAAGCTGGCAGCCTCTGAGTTGCAGGTTTAACCCAGGCTGGCTGGAATTCCCAGGCCTGGGGGAAACCCAGCAGCTGAAGGGAGCTGATGACAGACAGCCTTGGGGAGAAAGTAAGTGCTTTTACAGTACGCCTTGTGATCCAGGAGCAGGAGTGCACCCCGTCCCAGCCCCCAAGCTCCACCTCCCCATTAAACACTACCCTCAGGGTCAGGGATCGGACTCCACACGCTCCCAGTAGTAGCTACAGGCTCTGTACCTGTGGTTACAGCCAGCTCCGGAGTCCTCCCATCAGACTGAAACCCAAGCCTGTCAATCAGGTTGACTTCCAGACGGGGAATCTATCGAGGAGAAAAGATGCTGCTGTGGAGATCCAGGTTTTCCATCCAAAACTCTGTGCCCTGTCTCCACAGCCCACTCCCATCAATATCAGAGCTGCTGTTTCAGTGAGTGAGAGGTCAATCTCTGGAACAGGCTCCCTCGGAAGATGGTGAAAACAGTATTGATTCATTCAAATGCAAATTACATAGATTTCTTTTTGGAAATAACATTTTGGGATACAGTGTATGAGTAATTTGAGACTTGACATGGTAAGGTCAGTATGCTTGGGAGGAACAGATGACTTTGGACCTACGTTTCCCAAAGCTCTCCATCATCTCGTGTCTGGGTCTGTTGCAGACTGATTCATGGAGATAGATATCTGCCATTAGTCAACAACTCCATTATCGCTGTAACTACATGCTGAAAGGGTGTGATAAAGACCAGTGACCAGGTGGTCTGAATGGACTGTTTCTGTGCTGTAAATACTATGTAATACTATAAGAGTGCCCAATTCACATAAATGCTCCTCACAATCCAATCCCCCATCCTGTCACAGGGTGGAACGTAATACTTCACACTTAGCTGGGGCATTGAGAACGGGCTTTGCCATGGGGACTCAGTTCATTTATCAGTCTGTCATATAGTGTATCATTTCTCCATCTAATGTCTTGTGACTGCTCCTGTGTGTTTGTCTCTACAGATCAGACAGTGGCTCGTTTGACTTGTCCGTAAGCAGATTGTCAATATCAGAGGCAATAGGAATGACCCGGGATGCTACTGGCCGCCCTGCAGTGCACAGTGCTGGCTGCACAGCCAATGTTGGCAGCTTAGACATCACATTTCATGGAGGAGGCAGGTAATGGGCACAGTCCTTAAGGAAAGACACACATTCACCTGTCCCCTGCACAAGTTCCTCCTCTCCCTCTCTCTCCTCCTCCTCCCAGAAGCTTGCTCAATTGATCATTCCTCATTTGAGCCTAGACAGTGATTGGTGGTCAGCTATTTGGCAGCAGGGGACAGGATCAGAGACAATTCTGATCTGATCTTTCCTCAATTAACAGTGGATCTGCTAATTTACCTCATTATTGTTTCTGGGATCTTGTGTGTTAATTGGCTGCCATATTACAACAGTGACTGCCTTTCAAAGACTACTTCATTAGCTGTGAAGCACTTTGGAATGTCCTGAGGATGTGATCGGCACTGGATAAATGCAAATTTGTTCCTTCTCCTCTATTTTTAAGATGTGTTTTTATGGTCACGTTCCTCCTCCTCCTGGCCAGTCTTGGCCCTCAGCTCAATCCTACAACTGTTACTCTTAGCCTTGTCCATTTCCTTATAATTGTTACAGTTTTTCTCACTGAATCCCGTCCCTGCTGTTTCCAGTAGCTGGGCTGCCTGACTCCCACTGTCAGTATATTTTTCTACTATCCCAGCAATTTTCACAGCCCTGCTCAAGGCCTCCAGTTCCTGATTCCTGAACTGAATGTCCAAGGGGCCCCAGACCCATTCTGGACTCTGATGCATGAGGCCCTCTACTGGTACCTTAAAAAAGAATTAGCCATGGAGAAATTCAAAGGATTCAGCAGGTTTTGTTTGTGTGTTGCTGTGGTTAAGGTTCTTGGCAGGGTCACTAGGCAATTCACATTAAAAACCCCTGTGTAAGTTCTGACCTGTTCTGCTAAGCAGACACAGGAGGAACGCCTGAGAGTTTCGGTTTACAGGCAGAGGTCCCGTGATGGCACCAAGGTAATTGCTGCACTAATCTGACTCACAGGCTATCAGGGATGCTATCTTTTAGCTGAGATGTCTGCCCTCTTAGATGGGTGCGAAAGATCCCACGGCACTCTTTGAAGAAGAGCAGGGGAGTTCTCACCAATCTTCATGCCTCAAACAACATCACTTATAAACACACAGATGACCTGTATTCATCTCATGGGCATTTGTGGGAGCTTGCTGTGCACAAATTGGCTGCCACATTTCCTACATTACAACAGCAAATACACTTCAGAACTAATTAATTGACTGTGAAGCACTTTGGAACATCCCGAGACTGTGAAAGACGCTATATAAATGCAAGTTCTTATTTTTTCTTTAAATAACCGCAGACAACTGAGAGTGTTTCCAGTACTGATGATGCTGGCCAGTGTATACAGTAAATGAAGTGTTTCTTGGGATTATTGACATTGATGTTTCTGGGTTTTGTTAGGTTTAATCTGAAGATTATCACTCATTGGGATTTATGGAGGTTTAATGATGAAATCAACTGCCTTAGTCGCATGAAGGGCAGCTAATAAACCATTTGGTGACTTTAATTTCAAACATAAACCCTCACTTACCTGTGAGATTTGCTGCATATTGAGAATTACTTTGAATGCCACCTAATTTTTAAGAGACTGCTGTACAGATGGTGCAAATTTATTTTAACCAAATGTAACTTTTTTATTTTACAGCTGGCTGTACAATCTCTTCTCCAGTTCCCTGGAGAACCCCATTCGCTCTTCTCTTAACCGAGAGGTACAACTCTTCGTATCCAATTGCACATCAAATAATTCAGCTGCCTGTTTGTACAACAACAGTGAACTCACATTACAAACCCTTCAAACCCTGGGCTGGGTCAAGTATCTGTCAATCTTCTAATTGCCATTTACTTTATTTTTGATACAGATTTGTCCAAAAGTCTCCAATGCAATCAATGGACTGGAACAACATCTGAAGAACATGAAGAGTAGGTTGCTTTATTTTTCACCACTCCACCAACGATCTTCCAAAGCCTCATGCAGGAGATACTTTGTCCTCCTGTGGCTAGATTTTCACCTTAGACAGATGTCACATATATAAAAAAAAGAAAATAAACTGCAAAAGCTGGAAAACAGAAACAAAAACTGCTGGGCCCAATCCTAACCTCACTTAACCAGCATGAATCACTGGATAGTTATCAAGAGCAGGAATCCTGGCTGATTTCTCCCCCACCAGTCTAGATTGTTGACTAAAATTCTCCAGCTGAGTTCAGCTAACTGAGAACCTCAAATCTCTCTGGTCTGTATGGTTCAGTTCAGTATTGAAAGGTGCATCTATCTATAGGTTGGCTTTTGATAAGAAACTCCCATTAGGATGACTGTTTCTTATTCCTCTCCGAATGGAAATCATTCCCCTTCCATTTTCCCTCCAGTGGAAGAAAAGAAATCAGGAAATTATGAAATTAATATGGCATCTTTCATGGCTTTAGGACATCGCAAAACACTCTACAACTAATTAGATACTTTTGAGTGTAGTCACTTTTGTAATGTAGAAAACATGGCAGCCAATTTTCACACAGCAGGATCCCACAAACAGCAATGAGATAACAACCAGATCATTCGTTTTTTCATGGTAGCTGAGAGATAAGTGTTGGCCAGGATGCCAGGGAGGACTCCCTCCCTTTTCTTTCAATTAGTGCTATGGGATCTTTTATGCCCGCCTGATGTGGCAGCTGGAGCCTTGGTTTAACATCTCACCCCTGGGACCTCTGACAATGCAGCATTCTCTCCTTCGGACTCAGAGGCACGTGTACTACCACCAAGCCAAGGCTGACACCTGTCCTTTACTGAGTTAGAGGTGGGTTTTTAGTACGATTTTGAAGGCAATGATGGCGTTGGTCAGATAACGTTTTTTGAGAGAATTCTGAAAGTGGGGCATTGTGGTTAAGAGTTAAGAGAGGGAATACAGAACCAGGAATAATGTAGAGTCAGAGGATCAGAGAAGGAAGGCTGGGAGGTGCTGAAAGGGAAGGTCACTAAAGCAGGAAACAGCAAGGACATGCAGGGGTTTGAAGATGAGGACAAGGATCTTGAAGTGATTAACTGGAGTACAGGGAGCCAATGGAGCTTGGTGATGAGTGTGCAGGAGACAACATGGAATGAAGTTCTGAATTAACTGAAATCTGTGAAGGTTGGAAGCGAGGAGCCTGGTGAAGAGAACATTTAAGAGATCGATGCTGAAAGTGACAAAGGGATGGACTAGGGCTTCAGCAGCAGTGGGGAGTAAGAGAGCTGTGTTCTAGAGGTGGAAGAATGTAGTCTTGGCAATGGATCAGATATGGAGTAAAAAAAAACTCATCTCGGGGGCAAACAGGGCAGCAATGTTGATTTTGTTTCTTTTTGACATTGAGCTGAAGGAATGTCCAACTCACTGCAGTCCTGACTGTTACTCGGGCCCAGATCAGATAATTGAGCACAGACTGGGAATCAAACCTGGGATCTTTCAGGTTGGTGTAGCTCAACATTAATCTAGACAACTCCTTAACCCACTAGGACATTGGCAGAATTACTGAGAGATCCAAAGCTGTGTACTTTAGAAGTTCATAATTTTTAGAAAATATGTGACCAATTCAAAGACAATAATTTTTTAACTTTGTGAAGCCCAGTCTGATATTTAATGATCTTTCCCTCTATGTTCCCAGTCTCTTCCCGCATTGACAAATATGCTGAGATTGACTATTCCCTGGTTAATCCAATTGCAATAACAAACACCTTCATGGACCTGGATTTTAAGGTATCTACTGATTCCTGATGTGACTGCATGAGTGTGTGGGTGAGTGTACTTTACATTTTGCCTTGAAATGTGACCCTTGGGCACAGGACATTTTTCAAGGCTGTTTTTCAGAAATCCCTTATTTTTATGTGTCGTCAACATTATGGGGGCCTGTGTTGTTTTATTGAAAGCTTTTCCTCAGTTTTCCTGAGTTTTGTTGTTTGGCTTGTAGGGTGAGTACTCTCAAAAACTACACAGTAATGTCAGATGTAATTATCTGAATGAAGTGTGATTTGGATTCTAGCCAATAAGGGATATAGGGTCTGTCCCTTCGGCCGTTTCTGATCCATCTGCTCCTGTCATTACTCCCTTTGCTGTATTTTCTGCCACTGGCTCAGCGATCTCGGAAGATAATTTGTACACAGGAACTTGAAAAAGGCTGAATAGATATGTGAACAAAATGAAATGTCAGTTCTGGAAACATGCCTCCCCAATAACCTAGAACCTCTGAGAACAATAATCTGTCATCTCTGTTGATATGTATTGCATACCTGACGTTTGATGTATCAAATCATTTTTATAGGGTCAATTTTATAGAGTGGGACAACATAAAGAACCTCCCTTCCGTCCACCCCCAGTTAGCCTCTCCAAACAAGCTAAATACATGATGTACTTGGGACTGTCGGACTTCTTTGCTAATTCAGCAGGATTTGCCTATTATGAAGCTGGAGCCTTGCGTATGAACATCACTGATAATATGGTACGTAGACTGTTCGTTCCATTTGTTCACAACCAGTGTAGATCCTGAAGTATTGGTCTCTTGTTCAGAGGACACAGTGTTCTCATTCAAATTCCACATCCTCACAGACTGGATGAGTTTTTGGAATGGAATGTTGCCAGTCATTGGAAGGCTCCATCACTGGAGGAACATCTGTTTGTGCTGCCAAATAGCTGGAATGGGGATGATTCTCAGGGAGCCATTAGTCTGAATTTGGACTGGATGGTCCCATTTGAGTCGGCTGGCTAAAACTTCAAAACATGTAAACCAGATCCAAAAACTGTGTTTTTAAAACTACTTCTGTATTTCATGACGTATGAGTTATGAAGTTTTCAGCAAGTTTTCAATATCAATAAAACATAAGAACTCAAATCTTGAATGTTCAGTACCCCTTTCTCCAGCCCTATCTTTTTCACTCGGCGACTGTAGACTCAATGGCCTTGATGTAACTGAGATTCCAACGTCGGATTCCTATCTGGGGGCACTGGAATTTCATTCCAGCCGAGGCCCGCCACGGAGCCCGACGGCAGGGCCTGATTTTCCAGGTAGCAGCAAGCCTCCATGGCAGCAAGCCCCCCGCCACTGGGTGACAGGACCCAGCTTAACATATTTAAATTAATCAAATGAATACATTTCAATAAAATCAACAGCGATTTAACCTTCGTGCCACAAACTTCTGAGTAGCGGCCGGCACTCACGCGCCTTCATTTTCCGGACTAGGGAAAGCTGGCGCCACTATGGTGGAGAATGGGGGAACTTATGAGTTTTTGTGCAGTGGGGGGGGGGGGGGGGGGGAGGGGAGAATGGGGTTAAATGTCAATTACTATTGTAGGGGAGGGTGGGAAGGGGTGACGGCTGCACTTTGATCAGTTTGGAGGGGGAAAGGTCAAGTCTTGAAGGCAAGAGTTTTGGGGGGCGGGGTGGGGGGGAAGAGGGCAAATATCACATTTAATTGTTATTGGGGGGGAAGGGGCAACTGCTCCGAATGCGGTACATTGTGGGGCTTATTCCTTTAAAAATTTAAATGAGTGGCAGGGCTGGCTGTCCTTTAAAAATGGAGCCAGCGCCTGGGCACAAGCAGCTGATGCCATTGCCAGCTAAAGCCTGGCTTGGGTATAAAATTAAAACCCGACCTGGGCCCACCCCAACCACAGCCAACCTGAACCAGGCCTGAGCCCTATAATTCTTTTTGCGCCCGACCCGACCCACCATGAATCTCCTTCATCTGCTCCGGCAGCAGGTTATTCCTGCAGCTGGAGTTGTGGGGACCCATGGGTAAGCTGATGCTGTGATTTCCCGGAAGCAGTGTCTCGCCCAACCCGACCTGAGCCCGAATGCCAGACTCAGAGCTTCAACCTGACCCGAAACCGACACATGTAGTCGGGTCTAGTCGGGTTCAGGTTGGGTCGCCAGGCTTTATTGCCAGCATCGCAGAGCCCGGAAGGTGGGAGAAGAAAATCCAGCCCAAGGTATTTTGCTAATTGTTGTTACATCAAGTTGCTCCTCAAGGATGAAATAGAAGGCAGTACCGGACCACATATCTCAGTTGTCCAATGAAATCCCAACATGTATTTTCAAACCTGCTCTGTTTTCCTGACTGAGATTTCAAAATGTCTTTCAAGCCTAAAGCTTGAAATTATTCACTTTGATAGGATAAAAAAGCAGAATAATTTTAAAAGGTGAGAATCTATTAAAATGTTGGTATTCAGAGGGATTTGGGAGATCTTGTTTATGAATCACAGAAAGTTATCATGCAGGTGAGGCAAGCAATTAAGGAGGACAATAGTCTGTTTGCTTTTAATGCAAGGGAGTAGGCATACAAGAGTAAGGAAGTCTTGCTGTTGTAATGTAGAGCTTTGGTGTACTGTGTACAGTTTTAGTCTCTTTACCTAAGGAAGGATATACTTGTCTTAGAGGGAGTGCAATGAAGGTTGAATCCTGGGATGCGAGGACTGTCCTGTGAAAATTGATTGAGTAGAATGGGCCTCTATTCTCTACAGTTTAGAAGAATGAGAGGTGATCGCATTGAAACATATAAAATTTTTAGAGGGCTCGACAGGGTAGATGCTGAGAAGCTGTGTCACCTGGCTGGAAAGTCTAGAACTGGGGCGGGGGGTTAGTCTCAGGATAAAGGGTCGGTCATTTAGGATTGAGGATAAAGGGTCGGTCATTTAGGATTGAGGATAAGGGGTCGGTCATTTAGGATTGAGGATAAGGAGTCGGTCATTTAGGATTGAGGATAAGGAGTCGGTCATTTGGGATTGAGGATAAGGGGTCGGTCATTTAGGATTGAGGATAAGGGGTCGGTCATTTAGGATTGAGGATAAAGGGTCGGTCATTTAGGATTGAGGATAAGGGGTCGGTCATTTAGGATTGAGGATAAGGAGTCGGTCATTTAGGATTGAGGATAAAGGGTCGGTCATTTAGGATTGAGGATAAAGGGTCGGTCATTTAGGATTGAGGATAAGGGGTCGGTCATTTAGGATTGAGGATAAAGGGTCGGTCATTTAGGATTGAGGATAAAGGGTCGGTCATTTAGGATTGAGGATAAGGAGTCGGTCATTTAGGATTGAGGATAAGGGGTCGGTCATTTAGGATTGAGGATAAAGGGTCGGTCATTTAGGATTGAGGATAAAGGGTCGGTCATTTAGGATTGAGGGTAAGGGGTCAGTCATTTAGGATTGAGGATAAGGGGTCAGTCATTTAGGATTGAGGATAAGGAGTCGGTCATTTAGGATTGAGGATAAAGGGTCAGTCATTTAGGACTGAGGATAAGGGGTCAGTCATTTAGGATTGAGGATAAGGAGTCGGTCATTTAGGATTGAGGATAAGGGGTCGGTCATTTAGGATTGAGGATAAGGGGTCAGTCATTTAGGATTGAGGATAAGGAGTCGGTCATTTAGGATTGAGGATAAGGGGTCAGTCATTTAGGATTGAGGATAAAGGGTCGGTCATTTAGGATTGAGGATAAAGGGTCAGTCATTTAGGATTGAGGATAAAGGGTCGGTCATTTAGGATTGAGGATAAGGGGTCAGTCATTTAGGATTGAGGATAAGGAGTCGGTCATTTAGGATTGAGGATAAAGGGTCAGTCATTTAGGACTGAGGATAAGGGGTCAGTCATTTAGGATTGAGGATAAGGAGTTGGTCATTTAGGATTGAGGATAAGGGGTCAGTCATTTAGGATTGAGGATAAGGGGTCGGTCATTTAGGACTGAGGATAAGGGGTCAGACATTTAGGATTGAGATGAGATGTTTCTTCGCTCAGAGTGTTGTGAATCATTGGAATTCTCTACCCCAGAGAGCTGTAGGTACTCAGTCAATTAATGTATTCAAGGCTGTGATTGATAGATTTTTGGACACTAAGGGATCAAAGGATGTGGAGATAGGACAGGAAAGTGGAGCTGATGTATAAAATAATGGTGTATCAGGCTCGAGTGGCCGTACGACCTACTCCTCCTCCTCATTTCTTATGCTTTAATGTTCCTATGTTCTTATGACCTTTGATTTCTTTTTGGCAGTACAATATCTGAAGCGTAATACATATTTAGAATATGTTAGTTTCATTTCTGCACATCTTGGTAAGACGGAATAAAGATTTATCGTATTTTGATGCTGTGATCTTAATATGTTGATCCCTTCAGGTGTGAGAGCAAAAGAAATTAAGCACATTCCAGAGTGAAGCTTCCTTCATTTTTATTTTCCATTTGTGGAGGTTATATCACAGCGTTAGAAAAGAATGGTTCAAAATGGACGTATTAGATTTGAATACCCAGAGTGCAATAAATGTTAGAATTATATCCCTGATTTTGGCCATTTTTCTGTGGTTTTCAGAGTCTGTTTCCTTGTTTTTCATGTTTGCAGGTTGAGGGACATGACCAAGATCAACGATCAATCACTTTAAACCAATCTAAACTTAATCATAGACAGCAAATTCTTTAGAAATATTGTATTCTTTTCAATGTTTACCAAATTCTCTGGGCCAGTATCTGTACAATCTGTGAGGCCAATTGGGAACAGAATAACTCAAATCCAACCTCAGAAGTGCACACGGGTTTTGAAATCCAGATTATGCTCCATTTATAACTGCTATGTCACACTTCCCTTTGCAAATTGTTTAACAAAATAATCACACAAAATACTGTAACAACTTTGGCTGATTGACTTTTTGTTTTCTTCAGATTCCAAAACACCTTCCGATCAGATTAAACACATCCACCTTCGGTGTTTTGATACCTCAGGTAAGTGCTTCATGAGGTTTGCATACTTTGTTACCTGATATTAACGGTCTCTATTCACTTCCACCCTGGCACAGTCTCCAGATAATAACACTTTGTACCCTGTCCCCAAGGGGAAGATGATGTAAATATTAATAAGCTTGTACCTGTCTCCAGGTGGAGAAGCTCTATCCCAACATGCTGATACTAATGAACCTTCATGCCAGTCGACAGCCCGTTCTGAAATCCACATCGAACAACATCACCGTTCAAGTGTATGGTGCTATTGATACATTTGCAATTCTTCCAAATTCATCTCTCGCACCGCTTTTTGTCCTGGACATCGTGAGTACAGTTATTAAAATCTTACTTGTCTGTGATGCATCCTAATATTTTCACATTCATCAAAGTTGCCATGAAATATTTTATGATGTGTTTCTGATCGTTACAGTATGCCAGTGTGTCTGCTAAGGTAGCTATCTCTAACATGAAACTCATTGGATCCTTGAAACTCAACAGGTAAGAAAGAAAGAAAAACTTGCATTTATATAGTGCCTATCACAGGGTCAGTCACTGATGTAATATAGGGAAATTTGGCAACCAATATGCACACAGCAAGGTTTAACAAACAGCAATGAGATCATTACTAGAAAATCTCTTTTAGTGATGTTGGTTGAGGGATAAATATTGACCAGGACACGGGGAGAACACCCTGCTCTTGTTTGAATGGTGCCATTGGATCCTTTATGTCCACCTGAGAGGGCAAACGGGGTCTCAGTTTAATGTTTTATCCAAAAGAAGTTGCAGCACTCCTTCAGTACTAAACACTGAAGTGTCAGCTGAGAATACATACTCAAGTCTCAAGTGGGGCTTGAACCAACAATCTGACTCAAAGACAAGTGCACTACCCACAGATAACAATAGGTAGATGCTTCATTTCTATATTGAGTGCCCAAATGCATCGACCTACCAATTTCCACTCATTGCCAGCTGCACATAGTCAATTTACATTAACAGACCAGGAAGGACTTAGGTCCAAATATCGCCTATGCTGAACTCAGAAAGGCCACCAGTAGTTGAACTCAGTGTTGCCGCACCAGGAATATTCAGTCAGAATTCTCTCTCATGATTCTTACTCAGTGACTCCTATGGAAATATGTGCAAGTGTGGGCATTGGGCAAGGAATGCATCAGGTGTGTAACTTTCACTATCTAGCTCAAAGATGAAGAATTCCCAAGTAGGTGAGGAATTGGAGGGCTGTTGTATCCCTACAGAAGGTGACTCCTTCATGAGGGGAGAAAGTGTTTATGTAAAAACTCTTACCCGACGCTGAAAAAAATGAAAAGCAACAATAATATTGTTTAATAAAAGCAAAATACTGCGGATGCTGGAAATCTGAAATAAAAACAAGAAATGTTGGAATCACTCAGCAGGTCTGGCAACATCTGTGGAAAGAGAAGCAGAGTTAATGTTTCGGGTCAGTGACCCTTCAATATTGTTTACATTGCAGTGCAGGCAGTTAGTGTTAAGGATCGTAAATGTTATTCCTAACATTCCCCTCACCGCGACAGTTGTGTGCCTGTTGCATTCATGACCTTATTACTGACGAATCAGAAGCTGCTATTTTTACCACAGCCGCTAACTATCTTTACTTGATGATTTGAATTAACTGTGGGAGAGCGCTTCTGTGAAAATGACGACAGGAACCAGCCTGTTTTGATTCATAGCCTTATTTTCCATTTGTTCATGGGATGTGGGCATTGCTGGCTAGGCCAGCATTTACTGTCCATCACTAATTGCCCTTGAGAAGGTGGTGGTGAACTGCCTTCTTGAACCTCTGCAGTCCTTGGGGTGTAGGTACACCAACAGTGCTGTTAGGAAGGGAGTTCCAGGATTTTGACCCTGTGACAGTGAAGGAACGGTGATATAGTTCCAAGTCAGGATGGTGTGTGGCTTGGAGGAGAACTTGCAGGTGGTGGTGTTCCCATGTATCTGCTGCCCTTATCCTTCTACGTGGGAGAGATTGGGGGTTTGGAAGGTGCTGTCGAAGGAGCCTTGGAGAGTTGCTGCAGTGCATTGTGTCGATAGTACTCACAGCCTTGTGTGCATTTCCAACTGTGAATCTATGAAACGAGGTAATGATGTAAAACAGGTCAGCTCTCAGATCCCACTCATATAAGGAAAAACAGGTAAAATTTCTTTTGTGAAAGTATCCAGCACCATGTCCTTGAGGTAGGTTGCCAACCCTCCAGTGTTTCATTTTCTTTGATCACTTTCCTTTATTAACTATAAAAATAACAGAGATTGAGGAAATATGTCTCTTTGACTTGCAGGAGGTAGGTCATGTGATATAACCTCCAGGTGTACATCCAACCAGAGTTGGCAACCTTACCTGGAGAGTGCTGTTATTTGGACATGCTGAGAAATATTTCTAGTTTGGTAGGCCCTGGATCTTGGCCGTGGAAAGGAGGATGTGTAGGTGGCCTATAAAAGTTGTTAACCTGGAAACTCCAGTTCTGGGGAAGAGACAGAACGAGATGGAGCAAGAGAAGCAGCTGTGCAGGCCATCGAATTTGCTTATCAAGGCAATGCAGAGAAACAGTTAAAAAACCAAACAGAATAACTGGATACATAACCAAAGCAACGGACTATCAGTCTACAGAGATGTTAATAATGGCCCAGACAATCAACACTTAGAATGTTGTGTTCACAGTTCAAAATGGAGATACAGGTATTAGAGATTGGATGGAAGAGCAATAAAACTGATCCCAAATGAAAAAAAGCAATAAAGATTAGAGAAGCTCAAGTGCTGTGGTATAGTGAGAAGGTGATTAAGGAGTGACCCCACTGCAGTATATAAAGTATTAAATGGCAGAGATGAGGTGAATTCTGAAAATCATTTTGTCAGTCAGTAGAACAAAGTTTCATAAACTTAATGAAAATTCTTAACAGATCTTGGAAACAAATACTGTTACTCAGAAGATTTGGAAAGTAGTGGAAGCAAAGGGCAATTCAAGAAGTGTTTGGATATTGGGCTGGGTGGATGAAAATGCGAGAGGGGAAGTTTCAATGATTTTGAATGGCCTTTGTTTGTCCTTAACTTTCCTTATCTTCTTAAAATGGAAACTCAAATATTGGTAGCATTTTGTGAAACTTGCCCCAAAGCAGTGTGAGTGTGGACAGAAAGACAGGATAAGAGAGGGAAGGAGATTTGAGAGCCAAGAACTTAAAATCAGACACTGTTAACCTGCTGATCAATGATAGCACAGTGGAATATCAGTGGCACCCTCAAGGACTGACTAAATCCAAGCAATTCATTTGCTTTTTTAACCACCTTAACAACTTGCCCTGCCACCTTTTAAGGATTTGTGTATATGCACACCAAGGTCTCTGCTCATCTATGCTTTTAAAATCATGCTATTTATAGTATACCATCTTTCCATATTCAGCCTCTCGAAATGCATCACTTCATATTTCTTCATCTTGAACTCCATCTGCCATGCTTCTGCCCATTTCACCATTCTTTCTATGTCCTCATCACAGTCTACTAAGACATTAGTTCAGCCTCAGCTGGAGTATTGCATCCAGTTCTGGGCACTGCCCTAGAGGAAAGGGGTGAGGGCATTGGAGAGAGTGCAGAAAAGATTCACGAGAATGGTTCCAGGGATGAAAAACTTCAGTTCTGAAGATAGATTGGAGTAAAGGCCTGCTCAGGTCAGGAAAAAGAACCTGACCAATCCACAGCAGACCCGAGCCGGACCTGGACCGAGTCCCTCCAATTTTTCCCCGTGTCCGACCTGAACCGAGCCCGAATCAACTATCCCTTGACTTACCTTCCGATTGGGAAGCTCCACGAAGCTGCAGCGAATGCGTAATGACATCATAGAGACGTGACTCGCTAACTGCACGGACTGAGTTTCTTCCTGGACTCCCATCTCAGGGGAGTTTTTTTTATTTTAAAACTTACCCTGTGTGTCCGGCCCAACCCGAACCCGGCCCGACCCGACCTGAGACTGAAAGCCGGACCCAGAAGAGGGGCCCGACCCGACCTGAATCCAACACGTCATTGGGTCCCGTCGGGTTCGGGTCGGGTAGCAGGCCTGTAGATTGGGGAGGTTTGGACTGTTTGTTTTCCTTGGAGAAGGCTGAGAGGTGATTTGGTAAAGGTATTCAAAATCATGAGAGGTCTGGACAGAGGAGATATTGGAAGGATTGAGAATGAGAGAGCACAGATTTAAAGTATTTGGTAAGAGAACCAAAACTGACATGAGGAAAAACTTTTTCACGCAGAGAGTAGTTAAGGCCTGGAATGCACTGCCTGAGAGTGTGGTGGAGGCAGGTTCAATTGAAGCATTCAAAAGGGAATTAGATTGTTATATGAAAAGGAAGAATGTGCAGGGTTACGGGGAGAAGGCAGGGGAGTGGAACTGACTGCTTTGCTCTTTTGGAGAGCTGGTGTAGACATGATGGGCCGAATGGCCTCCTTCTGCACTGAAACAATTCTTGATTCTGTGAAATACTACTTTGCCAAGTTTTGCAACATCTGCAACCTTTATGATGCTGCTCCCTACACCCGAGTCATTTATAAAAACTGCAATGTATAATGGACCCAAAAAAGACCCTGAGGCATCACCAGTCTATTTTCTTGTCTGAGAAACATTCATCTATCCACTATCTTTTGCCTTCTGTCACTGAACCAATTATACGACTAATTTCACCTTTATTCCGTGGGCTTTCATCTTTTTAATAAGCCTCCTGTTTGACACCTTGAAAGCTTTCCAAAAGTCAATATATACATCTACTGCACAACCTTGATCAACATTCTCTGTTATCACAATTTGCCCTTAATAAATCCATGCTGGCACTCTTTGATTAACCCATGCCTTTCCAAATGAAAGTTTATTTTGTCCCTGATAATGGTTTCCAATACGTTCCCCTCCACCAATGTGAGACTGACTGCTCTGTAATTTCCTTTTTTATCCCACTCCCCTTTCTTAAATAGTGGTATAACATTACCAACTCTCCAGTTCTCTAGCACTCTCCCATATTCAGTGAGGATTAAAAGATTGTGATCAATGCCTTTGCTATTTCTACCTTTGCTTCTATCAGCAATCTAGGATGCTGGACCACGTGACTTACCAACTTTCAGTAATGTTGATCTTTTTAGTACATCTTCTCTATTACTATCCTGGCGATAACTTTTCTCTCCTCTTTTAGTGTAACCTTATCATCTGCTTCCTTTGTGAACACAGATGCAAAGTACTTCTTTAATACTTTAGCCATGTCCTCTGCCTTTACATGAAGATTTCCCTTTGGGTCCTTAACAGGCCCAACTTTTCCCGAGCTAATCACTTACATTTTATATGTTTAGAAAATGTTTGAGTTCAATTTAATGTGTGCTTGTCTTTTCTCATGATTTCTCTTTGCCTTTGAAAGGGGAAAAGTTTAGGGGGATATGCGTGGAAAGTTCTTTACGCAGAGGGTGGTGGGTGCCTGGAATGCGTTGCCAGTGGAGGTGGTAGATGCGGGCACGATAGCGTCTTTTAAGATGTATCTAGACAGATACATGAATGGGCAGGAAGTAAAGAGATACAGACCCTTAGAAAATAGGCGACATGTTTAGATAGAGGATCTGGATTGGCGCAGGCTTGGAGGGCCGAAGGGCCTGTTCCTGTGCTGTAATTTTCTTTGTTCTTTGTTCCTGTATTATTTTTTTCAGTTCCCTCCTGTACTTTCCATAATTTTCCAGGTTATTATCTGAATCGTGCTCTTGACATTTGTCAGAAGCCTCCTTTTTCTGTTTTATTTGAACTTTTATTTCCTTTGTTAGGCAGAGTGCATTAGCTTTGGATGCTGTACGTTTACCATCAAAGGGATATGTTTAGTGTGTATCAGAACTATCCCTTCACTCCACTGCTCTGTTACTGCTTTATCCTGCAATCACCTTTTCCAATCGACCTCTGTTGGTTCCTTCTGAAATCACTGAAATTAACTTTTTCCCAGTTCAGCATTTTTACCTTTGATAGTTTCTGGTCTCTTTCCATAATTGTTCTGAACCAAATTATGTTGTGGTCGCTGTTAGCTAGATGATTTCCTACTGTACCATACTCCACTTGCCCTACATCATTTCCCGGAACCAGATCCAACACAGTTTCCTCCCTTATAAGCCCACCAACTCCCACAGCTACCTTGATTATGCTTCCTCAGACCTCACTTCCTGTAAGAACTCTATTCTATTCTCCCAGTTTCTCCATCGCATCTGTTCGAACAATGCAATCTTCCATACTCGTTCTTCCAATATGTCTTGCTTTGTTCTCAACCAAGGATTCCCTCCGCTACCATGGTTGACTGGGCCCTCAACTGTGTCAATTTTATTTCATGCAGTTCTGTCCCCTCCCTCCCAGAACCACGATAGGGTTCCTCTTATACTCATCTTCCACTCCCATCAGCTCTGTATTCAATAGATCATCTTACGCTATTCCCACCACCTCCAGTGCAATGCCACTGCCAAACACATTTTTCCCCTCCCCTTTCAGCATTCTGAAGAGACCCTTCCCTCTGTGAACCCCGGGTCCACTGCTGAGTCACTCCCAACACCCACTCCCTTTTCTACGGCACCTTTCCATACAAGTCCAAGCGATGCAACACGTGCCCTTTTGCTCCCTCCCTTCCCCTGTCCAAGACCCCAGACACTTCTTCCAAGTTAGTACACTGTATTCGCTGCTCGCAATATGGTCTCCTCTACATTGGGGAGACCAAACGCAGTTTAGGTGACCGCTTTGCGGAACACCTCCTTTCAGTCTGCAAGCATGACACTGAGCTTCCAGTTGCCTGTCATTTGAGTTCTCTACCTTGCTCCCACTCTGACCTTTCTATACTTGACTTGCTGCAGTGTTCCAATAAAGCTCAACATAAGCTCGAAAAACAGCATCTCATCTTTCAAATTGGCACTTTACAGCCTTCTGGAAACAACACTAAGTTCAATAATTTTAGATCATAACCTTTGTCCTCATTTTGTTTTGTGTTTATTTTCTGGTTTGGTTTTTTCATTTGTTTCTTTCTTACTTCCTTTACTTTGCATTCGGATGGCTGCTATACTAGACACAACTTTTCTTTCTTGTCCCTTTATTGCTCCCTATGGTCTTGCACCATGAAACATTGTTATTTAAACTCTCTTGCCCTCCACCCTATCACAGACTCTCCTTTTGTTCTTCTTCCCACCTTCCCCGCCCCCTTTCTACTTGCTCAAAACCTATTAGATTTCTATCTTTTCACTGTTCTGATGAAAGATCATTGACCTGAAATGTTGGGGGAATGTTATGTTCTCCTCCATGTTGGGTTTGGAGGCAGGAAGAGCATATAATTGGGATCATAACCTTTGTCCTCATTTTGTTTTGTGGAAGAGCATATAATTGGGTGGGATAGTGGCTGAAGGAGATGTAAATGGAAAAAGCAAAATTATCATTTACAGCTGTCATCCAAAAACAAAAAAGGGAATAAAGGTTATGATCTGAAATTGCTGAACTCAGTATTGAGGGCTGTAAAGTGCCTCATCAAAAGGTGATGTGCTGTTGCTCAAGCATATGGTGAGCTTCATTGGAACAGTATAGGAGGCCAAGGAGAAAGGTCAGAGTGGGAGTGGGTTGGAGAATTAAAATGCAGACTGCATGGAGGCATTCCACAAAGCAGTCACCCAATCTATGTTTGGTCTCCCCAGTGCACAGGACTCTGCACAATGAGTAGCGAATACAGTATATTAAATTGAAAGAAGTACATGTAAATCATTGTTGCGCTTGAAAGGAATGTTTAGGGCCTTGGATGCTAAGGGCATATATTGCATCATCTACACTTACATGGAAAAGTACCCTTCGGAAGAAGAGGGATTGTTGGAGGTGATTGAGGAATGGATCAGGGTGTTGAGGAGGGAACGGTCTCTTCAGAATGCTGAAAAGAGAGCTGAGGGGAATGTGTTTGGTGGTGGCGTCATGTTGGAAATGGCGGAAATGACAGAGGAATGTGAATATGGAGGCTGGTCAGGTGGAAGGTGAGGAGAAGGGGAACCTATAGTTATTCTGGGAGAGAGGAGATGGGATGAGAGCAGAAATGCAGGAAATGGAATGGACACAGTCAAGGGCCCGGTGGCAAAACACTTGTTTTGGCTGTTCTTTTTATTGTAGTTCAGTGCATTTGCAAGTAGTTTACTTTGAACATTCTCCCTTTTTCTGAATTTGATTGCACACTAGCAAATCAAGAAACGAGGTGGAAGGAAATGTAGTCAAGGTAGTTGTGGGAGTCAGGGGGTTTCTAGTGGATATAACAGTTTCCTCTCTGTTTCTCAACAGAAGCCTAATAGATTCAGTGCCAGAGCTATCTAGTAAATCCATTCTCTTTAGAACTGTATCATCCATAATTAATACAGCCATTCCCTCCTCCTCTCTTACCTTCTCCATCATTCCTGAATACTTAGTAACCAGGAATATTCAGAATTTCTGTCTTTGTTTGAGTCATGACTCTGTTAATGCAACCTCATCATAATTATATTTAGCAATTTGTACCTGCACCTCACCGACCTTATTATTTACATTACAGACATTGACCTACATACAATTTAATATCTCTTGTCATTTTTTGCTATTTTCCTCAATCTGGTCCTTTTTAAAAATCTTTTTTCCCAGCTCTTAAAACTCTGCCTAAAGGTGCTCAACAATTTTTTCTACCTGTCATAGGTTCCAACATGGACTACAACTTCCTGCAGTTTCCCTTCTCCTAACAGAATGTCCTGCACCCACTCAGCGATATCTTTACTCTAACACCAGGGAGCACCATTCACAAATCATGTTTGTGGTTACAGAAACACCTGTCTATGCCCCTATCGAATGCCATATGACTACTGCATTTCTACTCTCTCTGTCCCCTGTGTGCAGTCAAATCGTCCACAGTGCCAGGGGTTTGAATTTACTGCATTCCCTCAAGAAGTCATCACTGCCCCAGTGTTCAAAACTGAAAACCAGTTAGTGAGAGCCACTAGCTTGGGGGATTCCAGCACTACCTGTACCTTCCTCTTACCTTGTCTGTTGGTCACCCATTCCCTCACCTTCTGCAGCAGTGAGGTGACCACCTCCTGGAACGTACGTTTGAGGAAACTGTCAGATGCACTGCAGTGACTCCAGCCCTTCCACAAGCTCCAAAACTCAGAACTTGAGTTGAAGCACTGTCATGGTTTATTTATTGGATTCTTTCTTGCTGATCACAGCACACACTGGCTTCAAGTTGCTTGCTGTTTCTGCAGGCTACAAACACTACACATTTTAGACTGACTGATATACACCTGAGAATAAGATAGAAATATAAACTACTCAAGAAGTCTTTTGATATACAAGGTGAAACTGCCGTGGTCCTCAGATGAAAACTCACTGAACAGGTCATTAAAAGTGATTGAAACAAATCAATTCAATTTAAATACAAGCAGCTTGGTTTAGAGGACATACTTATTTGACATGGAGTTCTGAGATATATTGGGTGAAATTGGTCTTTGTTAGTAACAAGAAATCAACTGGTAGCAAATCAAAAGCTTGTTTTAAGAAAATAGGGCACTGTGTAAATAGCTGTTGATTTGCTATGAGCTCATGTCATTACTGGCAAAGGCCAGTATCACCTGCATGGTTTTTTATTGCCACTTTGTTCTGGGAAATTGGCAAAGGAATTTGCAGCGATATCTTGGGACAGGAGTTGGTTGAAAGGTTAGTCAGAGGCTTTGTGGTAGAGACAATCATGTAAAATCATGTAAATCATGTAAAAATCATGCAGCTGTGTTTCGAGGGTCAGTTTTATGTTGAGGATCAGTACAGCATGAGCAGCTTTATTGTTTTTGACATTCCAAGGAGGGTAACATTTTGCTGTAGTTGCAAAATACACGATGTAATGTGCACTTTTTAACCCATTTAATGCTCAAAGTCCACTTATAGGAATGGTCAGTGGTGAAAAAGATATAGGATTAATACCCCAAAATGCATTAACTGGAAACAGATGATGCAAGGAAGACAGAGCAGAATGTGGATCAGTAAAAAAAGACTGAATCCAATATATTGTTATAAAACTGACTGTACACTGCTACAAAACCTATGTTATGACCAGGTGAGAAAGGTGTCTCGGGGTCTTTCTCAGCCTTCACCTGGTCTTATTTTAACAGGGTTTTAATCTTTAAACACACTGTATTTTGAGCTCACCATTTGGTGAATCCTTGTTCACCACATTCCAATTACAAGGCAAAGAAATGAGCATAAACAGACTTTCTTAGGTTTAAAGAAGAAAAGTGAAATTTATAAAAACTTAAACTCTAATTCGGTTAACATCTACAGATACACGTCGCGCCCCATGCGAGCATACATACGACATACTCACATGCAAATAGAGACAGTAAAGAGCAGAAGAAAATAGTGGCGAGGTTTGAGGTAATATCAGAAGAGTTTCTTGTTACTGTGCTTCGAGCTCACTGTAGTCCTTTTGTAGGTACTTCTTGCTTTAGGTATTTCTTGCTTTTTGTTGGGGTCCAGTATTCTTCTTAAACCTTGTTCACTGTAGGAGACTTTTCTCTCTTGGGGTTCATGTGTCTTCAATGGGTCTTCAGTTTCGTGAGAAAGAGATGGGAACAGATAGGAGAGAGATGTTCTCAGTCCAGGAGGAAAGAGCTTTCTGAGTTTTTAAAACTCTGTAGCAAGTTCAAATTCAAAAAAGCTCCAATAGCCAGTTAGTCATGTGACTAAACTGGTCTGATCACGTCTGTTTGTGTATTCAGCCATCTTAGAAGTTAACCTAGAATGTTGGCCTCTCCACCTTCAATGTCTGGTAATCAAAAGTCCATTGTGGATTAAATTGGAGCAAGGAGTGGTTCCTTTGTCCTTTCCAAGTACTGTCCGTTACTATGCAAATGTCTTTCCAGTCAAGGGTCTGGTGTTTTTTTCTAAACAAATTCTTTCTTTACTCCAGTAACAGCTTAAAAATCAACGTTCATGTGGCAAAATTAATGTCTCTTTCTTGGCAGGTGGGGACCTGCATGACACCTAACACATGAATTGTCAAGAGTATAGGAATGCAGTCAGAAATAGAGTTTCAGCTGCAGTATAAATAAACAAACAAACATTTGCCAAAAGCAGAACTAGCAGAAGGGAACCAAGAAGAGATTGAACTGATACATTTGCTATTGAGGATCTGGCAAAGTGAATATTTATTGTACAGCAGAGCCAAAGGGGGAAGAATGCATCAAATAAAAAGAAGAAACCAAAGCAAAGTAGTACCCAGGAGAGAAATACTAAATAAAAACAAAGTATTTTTATACCTATGCTATCACTACATCCTTTTGTGCAGAGTAACTTCCATGCAGCTTGTTCTGGAATTTTGGTCTGTATAGGTTTTCTGGATTCCACTTTTATATAGAAACTGAAAGAGATCAAATACAAAAGACCAGCTCCTAGTTTATATTGCTAAAACAGCTCTGATGAGGTCCTAAGTCTGGAAGAATTCAGAAGAAAATTAAAAATGCTAATTGTTACCATAATGTAACAAAGACTATAGAATCAAAACAGAAACAAAGTCTTAAAGGACAAGAAACTGCACAGGAGTGTCAACTGGAAAAAGATTGAAGAATTGAGAGAGACCCAGAAACATGATTGCATGGACAAAAGCAACTTGCACTTCAATAGTGCCTTTCATGGGCAGGAAGATATCAATAAACACTTTTAGATGAAGAAGACTAAACAGCCAGTGGACACAGAGTAAGGAGGGGAATAGGTGAGAAATGGAGAAGGTTAGGCTGGGAACCAAAGGCATAGATGCAAGAATGATTTTGAGGAGGATTTTGAAAGCAAGGTTGGAGCTGGTGAGGCAGAGGAAATTGGATAGGGAGACCCAGAGGGCAGAACTAGAGTGGCTGAATAAGCAGCTGCAAATGGTGAAACAGAAGGCGTGGGTGGCATGAAGAAAACTAGAGTTTGAAGAGTGAAGGGTATGCAGGTGTGATTGAGCCTGGAGAAGATCACTGAAGTCAGTTAGGGCAAAAGACATGGAGAGCTCGTTGGGGCATGGGTCTACTGAATTGATGAGAGTCCAAAACAATGTCCGGAATTTTATGCCCTCCGCAGGAGTGGGCTGGAGGTGGGGGTGGCATAAAATTGAAAATGAGGCGGGGTGGTGCCGTTACCACGCCTTCCCACTGCAATTTTACGAGCGGTGACAACAAGAAACAGCCTGCCTGCCCCAGACCAATTAAGGTGCTTAAGTGGCCAATTACCTGCCACTTAAGGGCATCCTACCACCGCTGCTGATCTCAAACCTGGAAGCCTCCTTGTGGGCTGTATGGGTGGGGTGGGGTGGGGTGGGGTGGGGTGGGGGTCTCTCCTGATCAGGCACCCTGTTCCCTATGGAGAGCCCCCCCGCCATCGTACAAGCCACCACTACTGCACGACATTCTCCACCACCACCCCTCCCTGCTGCCTTGCTGGGGCCCGGCCAATTGTCCCCAGTGAAGCCCAAACCCCCATTTATCTTTCTCGGCGCCAGCATCCACGATCCTCCTGAAGCTGGGTGCAGTCCCAGGTGGCACTGCTGGGACAGAAGAGCTGTCGCCCCCCCTGATCAGCCGGCAGCTCCTGGAGGCCAGACTTCCTGCCTCAGAGGGGCAGATGTCCCGCTTGAGGCAAATTAAGGGGCTGGGCCACGTAAAATCTCTGCATGGCTCCCTAGCCTGGCAAAGGCGGGCTTGCCCCCAACTTTTAAGCCTATGGGCAGGGCCTCCACCCAACGTAAAATCCTGACCAATGTGTGAGCAAGGATATGAGCTGCAGTGTGGATGAACTGAAGCATGTACTTCCTCCGTATATTTCCCCAAGACAAAGTTTTGTCCCAATAATGGATTCCTCAAATTGCTCTGCATTCAGAGAGTTTAGGATTGTCTTGTTATCTGTGAATATATTAATATTTCAAATAAACTATTCCAACCACGAAAATAACTTGAATTAGTTTCTGAACAAAGACTTCATTCCAGTCCTCCATGTTGAATTTTGCTCAGGAAAGGCAGCTTCCATTTTAACTCTCTTTATTTTGAAAGCTGTACAAAATAGACAGAAATTTAAACCTGAGATTTTCCTGGTTGCTATGGTACAGACCGTCACTGCAGGGTACATTATCTATTGAGGGGGTTTAAATGTACAGTCTGTGTGCTCGGGTTCTATCATTATTATAAACTATGATTATTGGCAATGTCCTCTGACGTAGAATACTGCTCTTTTACATTTTTTTTGAATAGTCTGCGCTTGTCTCTTGGGCGTTCTGATGTTGGCCCTTTCAAGGTAAGAACAACTTTTTACAAGGTGAACAATTTTGTTTGTTTATTGTGAAACACACTGAGAACAATGCTTGATGGTGCTGTGGTTAAAAACTCAAGTCTTGCCACTGACTGCTCAATGTAGCAGCCTTAGTCATTCACCATTTTTGAAATGAACTGCTCAGAATAATGCTTCACAGCTCGAAGATCATAATCTGTTCATCGTGACTTGTGGCAACCTGGTCCCAACTGAGTATCGAGGGCTGGTGACCAAAGCATTTGTGGCAAGTACTCAACCACTCCCTATCTTCATACCATGCAACTATTTATGGGAAAGGTGCTCTTTACCCTTCCTCCGGTCTAAGAGGCTCTTGACCATTTATGGAAAGACTCTACCCCCTTCAGTGGTCGCAAAGTTAGTCGTATTTTCAGGCAAAAATTGATAAAATTGCAGAGTTCAATCCCAAAATAACAGTAAAAATTCAATGTAAACAGAATTTAATTTATTCAGTCATGATAAACCAGTGGCCCTAAATTATCAACAGACTGAACCACAGAAATCCTGGGATACCATTCATGAAAACAGAATTTGACTTATTCAGTTTCTATGAATGGGGAGCCATGTCAGTAGTTCCTCTCCGCTCATGTAAAGATACATGTAGCTATTTTAGTTGAAGAAGTTCATATGTTTTAGTTTAAAATATTCAGTGCCTTTTTAAAATGTCTTTATTTTGAAACTTGTGTGTTGCTTATATTTCAATATATTATCCTGGCTGAGGCCATGTAAAATGGGCAACTCTAAGACTTATACCTCCCAACCCAACTCCATGTTGGTCCTCTGATCTCTACACTTTTGGCCTGTGTTTCTGTACTCAACCATGAACTTCACACTATTCTAGAAGGGCACTTAAAAAGAGAGAAAACTGTTAATACTTCCTTTCTAATAATGATTAAACTCATGCTCTGCTTCTTATTGCAGGTAGACAGTTTACAGGGCATATTGGACATGGCAATGAAGATTGTGGTATTACCGAAAATCAATGGTAAATCCATGGCAGAAAAATCAAACATGAAAGTGGACAGTAATATGAAGCACCATAATCACTTAGAATCCAACTTCTCCACAGCATAAAACTCACAGGCTGCAATCTAGAAGAATACACTTTGCACGGTGCTAATATCAGAGAACAATGTCCTGTTTCTGAGACTATGGGCTGAATTTTATTTGGGCACTGCACCCCTCGGCAGCACCCTTTGAACTTGCCGGCGTGCCCGCATTCAGTGGCCGTCGAGGAGCCCCCACAATATTTTGCGCGGGGGCTCATTTAAATAGTGGGGTGGAGCGCCCGCCCCCGATGACATGTAGGGGCAGCCTCTGCGTCCCTGGCAATGGCGTCCAATGCCACCTCGCAGGTGCCATTTGTAAAGGGCTTTAAGCCCTTAGAATTACTTTAAATTTTTAAATGGGCAGCAGTATTAAATTTTTGCTGAACAATACGAAATATGTGGATGGCCCTTCCCCAACCCCACAATGGTCATTTCAATGCCCAAAATGAGCAACACATTCCCTTTTCCCTACCCGAGCTTTACCCCCTAAACTTGTAACATTTTGTCGATAACTCCTTCTCACTATCCCCACATCCAATAAAAATTGATTTTCCCACCCGTCTTTAAATTTTTATTACTCCCCCCTCCGCACCAGGGACTCGCCTCGGAACTCCATACGGAGTTCCAAAGGCGCGTGAAGGCCGAACAGAAGCCGTAAAATCTGCATGGGACGGCAGGTAGGTTCATTTGAATATAATTACTGTCAATTTAAACATGCAGATGACGGGCCCACTGCCAGGGGGCTGCACCGAGGTTCCCCCGCCGCCGGTAATATGTGGCGGGCCCTCCTAAACATCGCAGGACGAGGCAGGCCTCTCCCCATGCTGCGACTAGTGGCGTCAAAGGTCCGGTATAATTCAGCCCTATATCTTGTAAAAAAAGCTTTTGCTGTTTTCGATTTTGGTAACTTAATTTGGGGGTGATTTTAACCTCATACATTCGGCAAGAAACCCATGGGATTGGATAGAATACCAATTTTATTCCTTTCCCAATATTACACTTCATTGAGTAAAATCAGGCAGGGTGGGGGTAACCTGCATTAAACCGATCCTGTCAATCTCCTGATTGGGTTAAAATTGCCCCCAATATGTCCCAGTTGTTACACAAATTACAGAAAGAAATAGCATTAGTTTATCATCTTTGGCACATCTTCAAGACATCTCAAAGTGCTTCACAATCAATGAATTACTTTTGAAGTCCAGTCACTATTGTTATATCGGTAAATGCTGTAGGCAATTTGATCACAGCAATGTCTTCCTAACAATTGGGATGAATGATCAGTTACTGTTGAGAGAAAAGTATTTACAAGGTCACCAGTCAAACTGCCTGCTCTTCTTGAAATAGTGCCATGGGATCTCTTACATCCATCTGAACTGGTTTCATCAATAGACAACTGCTTTAGCTCTCCATTACTACTGCACTGTACTCCGCTTCTAGACTGAGACCCAAACCCAAAACCTCCCAACTTGAGTGCTACAAACTGAGCTAAACCAATGTTCCATATTATTTTTTCCCCAAGTTTTTTTAAATATTTTACCCTTGTTGCATAATAAATTAATACCCAAATATAGGGATGTTGAAGGAGTGTAAGGAATGTGAGAAGGACTTGTGTGAAACTACAATCATTTAATTCTGTGAATGATGTCGAAAATTATCATTTCTTTTTCCAGCAAAACTGGCCAATGGAGTTCCACTTCCACATGTGGATCACTTAAGCTTTGTAAACCCATTACTTCAGGTGAACCAGGTGAGTAATTGCAGGATACAAGATCCTCATAGTGATGTTTATTATGCTTGACAGACCAATCTATCCAACAGGAAGAAATCACAAGAAAACACTTATCTCTTAAAGAAACAAATGAGACTAAGTCATTTGCTTCTTCTTTCTTTCTTCCACCTGGGGATGGTTGCCCACAGCTTTTCTTTAATTGGCAAATAACATTATGATATACAGTTTCTGCATGATTTCACCCAGAGATTAGCATAATCTGAGCAGAATCAAATGAAATAGTACTAAAGATAATGGAATTTTAAATCCAAAGCAGCCCCTGCCCGCAAAACCTGGACAGTCCTCCAAGGTGGAATGGTGAATTTCCACCGATTGTGCCCATTCAGGAGTGTTCATCACTTTGTGCCTAGATTTCCAGGTGCACAGGCACCAGAAGTCACATAAAGTCAGTCTTACTCAACTGGAACTGCCGGCACAAGCTGTCCATTGAAGCCTAACCCAGCTCTGTCTCTTGCTGTTACTGCATTGCTTTAAATTCAATTTAAATAGTCTAAATTCAGTCAATTACAGCACAGCAGGACACACATGTGGCTTAAATTGATTGTTGGTCATTGGTCTTTTGTACCAAGGGCAGATCTAAGCAGTCAATTGAAGCCAATTTAAAAAGTAAAAGCAAGAGTATTAAATCTGTCTTGATTATGATCAACTATGCAGCTTTATTGTATTGATTCATGGCAGATTCTTCTACATTAAGGTAATACCAATGAGTATTAATGAAAACTTGAGCATAACTTCACCTTGGCAAAGCCAATGCAGTATCCAGTGCATTCTGAGCACATTTTGCTGATTTCACCCCTAGCTATAATCTATTTCATTACAAGTAATACCATTCTTGATCAATTGGATGATCTTTGTCATTTTTGGTACAATTTTTTTTGTCTCACTTCAGAATACCCCTGTCGACACTGGCCTCCTGCCCTGAATCATTTTACCATGTCACATGAGACCTGCACAGGTTTCCATGAGAGAATGACATGTAAATGCTCAAGTGTTGTAAATCCTTCATAAGAAATTAAGCACATGTCCTTCACTTTCCAATTGCTGGAAGCTATCAGAAATAGCTCAAATTTTGGCAACATTTCAGAATTTTCTTCAGGAATTGGCATGAAATATACCAACAAAAGATTTCAGAATTGCAACCCAGTCTTGTAATACACACCCCTTTCACTGAAGCATGCTCAGATGCAACTGCCCAAGGACAGCCTTCATCCTAGTGCCTGTCCAATTTGTGCATCTCCCCATTCTTAATGTGTTAATACAAACAAGGCCAAGGTCTAACCTGGACATTTGGCTCTACATCAAAACATGTTCTCAGATGGACTACGTTACATTATTGCTTATTGCAGCTTGTCAACTGGGGATGGTTGCTTTGTTGTATGGTACTATGTTTGAGATATTGCAAAGCTGTTGGGAAGAGCAGCCCTTCAATGGTGAAATGGTGACATAGTGGTAATGCCCCTGAATTAGTAATCGAGAGGCCCTGGGAACACAGGTTCAAATGGCAGCTGGTGGAATTTAATTCAATTAATTAATAACAATCTGGAATTAAAAACTAGTCTCAGTAATGGTGCCATGAAACTATCCATGGTTGTCGTAAAAATCCATCTGGTTCACTAATGTCCATTTAGGAAGAAATTGCCGTCCTTACATGATCTGGCCTCTATGTAACTCCAGACCCACAGCAATGTGGTTGACTCTTAACTGCTCTCTGAAATGGCCTAGCAAGCCACTCGAGGGCAATTAGGGATGGGCAACAAATGCTGGCCTTGCCAGCAATGCCCACATTCCATGAAAGAATAATAAAAAAAATTCCTGTCCAGGATGAAATTGAACGTAAGGCAGTGTTGGAAGTAAATACTGAGGCAACTTGAAAGAATGTCATCAGGGCAAGACATAACATTAACAAGTCCCATATCTAAACACAGAAACTGTATTTAAGCTAGTCGAGCTCCATCATCTGTCTATGGATTGTAGTACCAGGTTGCAAGAACAAGCCCTTGTAGTCTACTCAATTAATAGAATGGAAACCCTCCCTCAAGTGACAAATGATTAAATGTGGAAAATTCATCCAGCACCATACACCACACATCACAGGATAATTGTAAGTGAGACCACTTACTGGGTAACTCTGAAGTGTGGTTGGAGAGGAAGGTTGATCGTGACCTTGTCCTCTCATAATTTGTACTCATTACTATGGAAAATATCCAGTTGTCTTTTACCTCACTATACAGTATAATATTGAAGATGCTAATAAAGGGGAATTAGAGACAGAGCATTAGAAAAGTAGTCATATGTTGCCTCAGTATTTACTTTGCTTCAAACACTGTCCTTTGTAACCTGGGTTCAAATCCTTTCCAGGCAGTTGAGATGAAGATCTGTTCTCTAATAGCTTAGGGCAAATTAGATCCAGTACCACAGTTCAGGTGGAATATAAATTAAATGGGATAATTTTAAAAGGGGTGGAGGAACAGAGAGACCTGAGGCTTCACATACACAAATCTTTGAAGGTTGCAGAACAAGTTTATCAGCCTATTTTTTAAAAAAAACATGTGGTATCCTTAACTTTTTAAATTGAAGCACAGGAAGAGGAAAAGCAAGGAAGCTTGGTGAACCTTTACAAAACTCTGGTTAGGCCTCAGCTGGAGTATTGTGTTCAATTCTGTCCACCACACTTTAGGAAAGATGTCAAGGCTTTCAATGGGTGCAGAGGAGATTTACTGGAATGGTACCAGAGATGAGGGACTTCAGTCATGTGCAGAGGCTAGAGAAGCTGGGAATGTTCCTTACAGCAGAGAAGGGTAAGGGGAGATTTAATAGAGGTGTTCAAAATTATGAGGGGTTTTGAAGGAGTTGATGCAGAAAAACTGTTTCTACTGTCAGGTGGGTCAGTAACCAGAGGACACAGATTTAAGGTAATTGGTTAAAAAATCCAGGAGGAAAATGAGAAATTATTTTCCATCACGAGTTATGATCTGCAATCTACTGCCTGACAGAGCCATGGAAGCAGATTCAGTAGCAACTTTCAAAGGGGAATTGGATAAATATGCAGAGCTATGGGGAAAGAGCAGGGGAGTGGGATTAATGGGATAGCTCTTTCAAAGAGGCACAATGGACCCAATAGCCTGCTCCTGTGCTGTATGATTTTATGATTCTATCCCTTCCATTTGGCATTAAGGGAAAGAAATAAATAGTAAGATGTGGCATGCCAAGCTTTGGAAATGCATGGAGTTCGAATCTAGAGTTAAACTGTGATGCTGTGATTCAAAGCATGCAACAGTGTTGTGCTGAGAAAGAAGGAAGGATCATTTGTAATGTTGTAATGTTGCTGTTTTTTCAGAATATTCTGGTGATTGCGACTGATCTCCATTACGGTTCTTAACCAGCTGCCGTTCCCAGCAAAACATGGTGATGGAAACAAGACCATGCACTTGACTGCTTTGATTACTTGGAACAATCCAACTATTTCTTAAGCTGAGAACTGGCAAAGCTTACACAAGGCCATACATTAAAATTTTCTATATTTTCAGTTAAATGTTAATTTCTAATTTGACACTTTTCAATCAAGCAAGACACCTAATGAAAAAAAAAAGCGACAAGGAAGTGAAACTAGTTTCAGTCGTTGTTGTTTGGTCCTCATAAATAAGAAACAAAGTCTCACTTTGTGGATAAGTGAATGGTTTCAGAACAGGAATCAAAACAGAAATTGCTGGAAATACTCAGCAGGTCTGGCAGCATCTGTGGAGAGAGAAACAGAGTTAGTGTTTCAGGTTGATGACTCTTCATCAGAAATTCACGTGAAAAGTTATTGCCCTGAAACATTAACTTTGTTTCTCTCTCCATAGATGCAGCCAGAACTGCTGAGTATTTCCAGTGTTTCTATTTTTATTTCAGATTTACAGCATACACAGTATTTGGCTTTTATTTGAGACCAGGATTTACTCCCCCTCAATGAAGTCCATATGGCATTGAGTATGTGTTTGTGGAGTTCTCACTATCTCCTCTGCAGTTCCTTGTAATTTCTTGCTTTTTTAAATCAAATGCAAACTTTGACGAACATATATTTAAGTCCTTCTCAACGTACATTTGGGAAAGCACCAAATTTACTAAATCCTACAGAATTGTATCTCCATCCTCCCATACAGTAGTAATTATTTCTTGCATACAGATTCTCAACGTACATTTGGGAGAGCACCAGGTTTGTGAAACTAAATTAACGATTCTACAAAACTAAATCTCCATCCTCCCACACACTAGTTGATATTTCTTGCATACAGATTCTTTTCAAAAATGAACACGTCCATCAACCACTGTGACATCCAGGGCCATGATCTTGCAATGGTATTCAAATGAGTGGGTTGCTGAAGTATTTTTTTATGCTGTTCTATCTGCAGCTACACCAAAATTCAAAATATAAATGTGCTGAGGAAAAGCATCAATAAAGGGTTTCAGTATTTTACTGCATAGCTACCCCACAGTAGTAACCTAATATGGATTTCATTGTTCACGAACAGATCTCCCAAGGTTTTCATCTGATGATGAAACAATACGCTATTTTATCATAAAAGGGGTGTTATAATTAAAGTATAATGGTGTGGCTGCAGTGTGCACTGTCTGAATGATGCACTGCAGAAACTCACCAAGGCATCTTCAGCAGTCCCTCCCAACTAACAGGGAAATCACCTCCAAGTTATTCTCCACCCTGACTTGGACATATATCACTGTGACTAGATCTCCCTACCTAACAACATTGTGAGAGTACTTTCACCATACAAACTGCAGGGAGTTATGTAGATGGTATTGTGGTACGTGAGACTACCTTAAGAGCTATACGTGAAGATCACTGGAGGAAATGATGTCGTGTTACACATGACCAGGGAATTGTGGGTGTAGCTGACAGAGTAAGATGTGTTTCGATGTGGCTTGTGCAGTAACTGTATGTATACGTTCTAGTTTAAAGCATAATAAAATCTCATGTTTTCTTTGGCTATTACTTGTAGGCCTGTGAGTCTTACAGCAGTTCACATATCAAAGGAACAAGTAATATTATCTGGTGGCAATGTTTGGGATTTTTTTTTCTTAAGACCACCAAATATTACATCGTGACAACATTTGATTTTTTTCTGAAGAACACACTGAGAGAGAACAAAGAGCATCAGGTTGCTTACCTGGAGTGGCTGAAGATCCCACAACAGTGTAGCGAGCTAGGACCACAGATAGGACCCTGGGAGGTGTTGAAACTCAAAGTACAGCAGGTGATATGCCAGGAGAATGGAGATTTCAACTAATCTGGCAGTGGGTCGAAAAATCTGAAAAATAGTAGCTGTAGCCATTATTGTTTGTGTTTTCCCACGTTTTTTTACTTTATGAGCAAGGCCTAAACGGAAATGAAAAGGAAGAACTCAACATCGCCACTGGAGGTTCACAGAACACGAAGAAAGGCTGGTTGTGGCAGCTGCTGGTATTGCAATGTGTAGCTGGCTGTAGCCAAAACAACTGCTCTCTCTGTTGTTACAACCGAGGGTGGAGGAGTGCACTGTTAATTCTAGTCCCACTTTTCCACAGGTCACAACCTATATTTAAATTTTCCCACCTACCGATACAATCATATACTTTATTTTTTTCCAAGAATAAAACACACCAACCAGGATTTGTGAATTAACAAAAAAAAAATCAGTTTATTATAAGCCAAGTCCTAACCAAGAATGAGGGAAAATATACACAAAAATTGAAATATTAAAGCCCTCACACACACGTGTGCGCACATACACACGTGTGCGCACATACACACACACACACACACACACACACACACATGGGTTAACCAGGAAAAATAAAAGGGATTCTTGTTTACAGCTGTTACAAAAAAATAGAAGGAATAATTTTAAAAAAGCACCTAGACTGAAAAGAAAGTATGGAAAGATGTCCGTTGTTTTGGTTTCGCATCCCAGCTGTCAATGGGATCTTCCTAGAACAGTTCTTTCCAGACAACGTTAATGATCAGTTTGAGTACGCTTTCCAAGAGATGCAGCTACGGAGGCTCCAAATAGGTCTTGTAGCAGGAATGCAGCAACAAAGTTTCAGTTCCCACACATTTGGTGCAAAGGTTCCTTCAAACATGCAGTGTTTCTTCAAATACAGGAGGAAATAGGAAACTGAAACACTGGATGCAGGATTTGTTTTCAAGAGAGGGAACTGAACTGTTGTCCTTCTGTTGCAGGAAAAACACCAACCTGCTTTTTAACAGTTCAAATTGAAACTGAAAACATTCCAGAAGTCAAGTCTCCCAATGCCCATAAATCTTGGCCTGTCACTCCTTTGTCAACATCCCCCCAAGTCAAAACAACCTTACCTGGAAGACCAGAGTGGCAGTTGGCGGACCCATGAGGAACTGGGACTGGAGCGGGAGATAAAAATCAAGAGCGGGACTCGAGGCCCTCACTTACCTGGAAGACCAGAGAGGCAGTCGGCGGATCTTGGAGGAACAGGGACTGGAGCGGAAGATAAAAATTGACAGCGGGGCACGAAGCCTTCACTTATCTGGAAGACCAGAGAGGCAGTCAGCGGACATCGCTGGAACCGGGACTGGAGCGTGAGATAGAAATCAAGAGCAGGGCTCAAGGCTCTCACTTACCTGAAAGACCAGAGTGGCAGTCGGCGGACCGTGGCTGGATTGAAAAGTGGGGGGAAAAAAGCTAAGTGGCATCATGGGAAATCCTTAAGTTGATTGCTTGGTAAGTAAAAGCAGTTATTCCCTATAATAGCTTAAAAAATCAGAGAGAAAAATGTTTTTTTTTTAAACACTCAAATAGCTACCTTGTAAGTGGTAAGGTTAGTACTACTAAGGTTTTTAGTTAGTGTAATTTATGAATAATTACTGATTAGAAAATGCTGTTCGGACAGAGTGTAAGGCTGTGAGTCGGTGTGAGGGACTTTACTGACTCGGGGAAGGAGGTGCTCTTTGGTCTCTTGCTTTTCTTTTCTGCCTTTGCAGCCTCCAGGGTACAGGGAAAAAGCTGATTAGCAAGTAACTGGTAAGTTATTCTACTTAATATATTAGCAATAATTAGTTTGTAAAGCTGGCTGTAGAAGCTTGATCTCTGGGTTTCGGAACTCGAATGGCGGCTGGAGTCACTGTGGCACATCCGTGAGGTAGAGAACTGTGGGTATAGCATGTTTCAGGAGGTAGTCACCCCGGAGCTTAAGAGAGCACAGGCAGAGAGAGACTGGGTGCTGCCAGACAGACAAGGAGGTCAAGGCAGGTAGTGCAGGAGTTCCTGGAGGGAATCCCACTTTCTAACCGGTATTCAGTTCTGAGTACTGATGGGAGAGAGGGTTCCTCTAGAGAATGCAGCAAGAGTCATAACCAGAGCATCATGGGTGGTTCAGCTGTGCAGAGAGGGAGAAGAAATTACAAGAGAGCAATAGTGATAGGGGATTCTATAGTTAGGGGAACAGACAGGTGTTTCTGTGGTCGCAGAAATGATTCCAGGATGGTATGTTGCCTCCCAAGTGCAAGGGTCATGGATATCACCGAGCGGCTACAGTGCATTCTGGAGAGCGAGGGTCCACATTCAGAGGTCATGGTCCACGTTGGTACCAACAATATAGGCAGAAAGAGGAATGATGTCATGCAGGCTGAGTTTTGAGAGTTAGGGAAGAGATTAGCAATGAGGACCTCAAAAGGTGGTAATCTCCGGATTACTCCCAAGGTCACATGCAAGTAAGTATAGAAATAGGAGAATACACCAGATGAATGCGTGGCTGGAGAAATGGTGCAGGAGGGAGGGCTTCGGATTTCTGGGGCATTGGGACTCGTTCTGGGGAAGGTGGGACCTATACAAGCCAGACGGTCTACACCCGAACAGGGCTGGGACAAATACCCTTGCAGGAAGGTTTGCTAGTGCTGTTGGGGATGGTTTAGGCTATGGACCAGGTGCTTGAAGTTGGGATTAGCTTGGGAGGCCAGTTTTTCGTCTGGTGCAGATATGATGGGCTGAATGGCCATAATTTTTCTCTGGTTCTTCTAACCCCTGCTAGGTTATTTGAAAATAGGTGCGTTCCAGTAACTGTTTACAGTTCAAAACTTTTAGTGACTTTTTTTTTAAAAACACCCAAAGTTCCAACATCTATGGGATCCTTTTCAGTTTTAAAACAAACTCTGAAAATTTAACAAAAAATGGAAACACTTGTAACACTTCTGGCATAGGAGAAATGAAACACCATTTTGAAATGCATTAAAACAGAAGATGAAAACATTTTAAAAGACATTCTCACACTCATCCCATTCACTCTTCACCTGCAGTTAATACAGTTTTGCTTTGTACCATCTCTGCACTCATAACTCAAACAAAGTTAAATTTGTGATGAAGCATTTGCAATAACATTATCTTTGTCCACAATGTGGATAATCTTTAAGTGATAGGGCTGTAATAGTAAACTCCATTGAAACAACCTGGCATTCTGGTTTTGAAATTTTTCTACAAAGTTTATCACCAAAACAGCCGACTGCAACCTTCCAAACAGAACTCCCCAGTTGTTCCAAGGATTCCTTCCAAGTGTTAATATAAACCAGCACATCACCAAGGTAAACCACACAGTTCAGAACACTGGTTACCACTGGGCTGACTAGTCTCTGAAGCGTTGGGGCACTCCTTAGCCTGTATGGTATCACTCGGCACTGGAACAAACCGTCCGTCTGGTGTGACAAGGCTGATATTTCTTTAGCTCAGGGGTTAGAGGAACTTGCCAGTTTCCCTTTAACACATCTATTTTTGTAAGAAACATGGCACTGCCCACTCTGTTAATGCAGTCTTCCAAGTGAGGGATTGGGTCGGAGTCTGCCTTTATCACTGCATTAGCTTTTCTGTAGTCTATGCAAAGTCTAGTTGAACTATCAGGTTTAGGCCATAATAATAATGGTGAACTCCAGCTGCTTTGACTGGGTTCAATTGGGTGGTTTTCGATCACGTATTGGATTTCTGCTTTTACTTGGGCCTGTTTCTCTGGATTTAAGCTGTAAGGATGCTGTTTTATAGAAACAGATTCCCCTACCACCGCATCATGTGGCGAAGGTTGTACATCTTGGCTTATCCCCACAGACTCTTTCAAACGCTGTGAGTAGCCTTGTTAGTGTTCTCGTTGTTCTACATCTAAATATGAAAGCATTGCACAGCAATTCAGTATGAGCTAATCGGAAGTTCAATTTGAGAACTGTCTAGGCCTGCTTCTGCCTCATTCTCATTATCATCTTCATTCTTCACTGTCCCTACTACCTGACATACCTGTGTTTACTTATTCTGTTCCCCAGCGATAGTATTGGTTTAGCATATAGATATGACACAGTCGATTCTTCCTCCGGCAATCTGGGGTGTCAATCAAATAATTTACTTCACCAATTCTCTTGACCACTTGAAATGGACTACTGAACCGTGCTTTTAACGATTCACCCTGTAAAGGCAGTAATACTAACACTTCATCACCTGGTTGAAATGTTTGGATCTTAGCATGCTTGTCTGCCCATTTCTTCATAGTTGTTTGGAAAGCTTTAAGGTGTTCCTGAGCAACTTTGCAAGCTCTCATGAGGCATTCCCAGAACACAGACTGGTCCTTTTTATTTTTATTTTACTTTGTTCCTTTTTTTTTGTTTTTTACCATGTGCCTGCCTACTGGTTTTTTCATGTTTGTGCTTTTGGCTAAGGCTGCTCATTATTCTGTCATTAATATTTCCTCTACACTAACACTTTGTCTTTCACCACACCATTAACACACTGTCTTTGCCTTTGCTCCATGAACTCCTTGTCAGTTAATTTTTCTGGCTCTCTGTTCTATCACACACCTTATCTTTTGTTCTCTTTTCCCCACCCCGCTTTATTTGCTTAAAACCTATTACATTTCTAATCTTTGCCAGTTCCGATGAAAGGTCACTGAACTGAAATGTTAACTCTGCTTCTCTCTCCACAGATGCTTTAAGACCTGCTGAATATTTCCAGCACCTTCTGTTTTTATTTCCTTTCTAAAGCCCCTCGTGTCTGTGGATGGTAGGCTGAAGACATTAACTGTGTTTTACTGAAAATTTTTGGACACAAAATTGGAACCTTGATCCGACTGAATCGCAATAGATAATCCATATCTAGTGAAGAACTGGGTTAGCGTCTCTATCACTACCATAGCAGAGATTGTCTGAAGGGAATGGCCTCTGGGAACCAAGTAGCCACATCCATGATAGTGATATATATATTGGTGTTTCGCTTTTGTTTTCGGTAAAGATCCTACACAGTCTACCAACACCTTACTAAATGGTTCTCCAATAACTGCTATGGGAATTAGAGGTGCCCGTTTTATGACAGATTGTGATTTTCCCACAATCTGGCACATATGACATGTTTTACAAACCCACATCCTGGGAAAGATCTGGCCAGTAAAAATGTTGACTTATGCGTGATTTGGTCTTCTGGATCCCACATCTCCCGCTATAGGAATTTCCCGGTGATACTTTGGCAGTACCACTATGTGATGAACAACCATCCATTCTTCATCCGTAGGTCTGTGAGGTAGTCTCCACTTCCTCATCAAACCCCATCTTTAATATAATAGCTTTCTGGAACTCCTTTTGCCTCCGCTTCAGTTAGAGCTGATTGTGCCATTTTTTTAAAACTCTGGATCAGCTTGCTGAACCGTGATCAGAGAAGACTTATAAAACATTTCCTTTGGTTTATCCAAATCCCCAAATAAAGTTTCAGATATTCAACTATTTGACAGTGGTGCCAATTTTACTGCCAACAATGGAACTTGTTTAGCCATTGCTCGGGTTACTACACATGAAGGAAAAATTCCTGGAACCTTTACCTGTAACTGTTGGTCTCTTTAACATCACTTGGTTTCTCTGTGAATACGGGAGAAACTACTACTTTTTCTCCGGCCAAATCATTTCCCAGGAGTAGGTCAATTATGTCTACTGACAAACTATGAACAACTCCTACAGTTACTGTTCCAGACATTAGGTCACACTCCAGGTGCACCCGAAGGTACATGTTTTTACACCTGCCAATACCATTCACTAAAACACTAGTGTTCAGAGCACTCTCTGGTGGAAATATTATGCCTTCCCTCAGTAAAAGAGTTTGGGTTGCTCCTGCATCCCTAAGTATAACTATAGGTTTGCTTGCCTCACTTGAGGGATAAGGTGTTACCTTTCCTTTCAACAAGAATTCCCTATAACTCTCCGGTATCTTGTTCTTAACCCCTGCACTCACATTGTTTTTTGTATTTGGCTTTACAGCTGCAGTTAACGCTACAGCCTGATCTGTTGTACCCTCGGTCAGGGCCCCTTTCTCTGCATTGGCTTTGTGTATCCCAATAGGTTTCATGGGTTTACCTCACAACTTCCAGCATTCTGCACGAGCTGTCCCATCTTGTGACAATGATAACACTTAGGCTTGCGGACCTCACTTCCCCCCTCAGCATCTTGCTTTTTGGCCTGCAGAGGAGGTCCAGGGGTGTTCCCAGCTGTCCCTTCTTGTCCCCAGCTACTTGTTTTCCTTTCACGCTCCCACCTTCCATCCTTCTTGGGTTTGTGGGGGTGAAGGACAAAGGGGTTGGGCTTATGCACAAGCTCATAATCATCTCCAATTTCTGCTGCCTGTCTGGCCATTGAAACCTTCTGGTTCTCTACATAGGTTTTTACTAAGGGAAGAAATTATTTTTTTAATTCTTTCAGGAGAATTAATTCCCTAAGGTGGCTTCCATCTTTAGTGCCTGTATCCAACAATCAAAATTAATTTGTTTTACTCTCTCAAATTCTGTACGAGTCTGCCCGGAGAATCTCCGGAGGTTCTGAAATTTCTGTTGTTAAGCTTCAGGGACCAACTCAAATGCAGCGAGAATAGCTTTTTTTGCCATCTCATAATCTGCAGAAGCCTCCTCAGAAAGCATGGCACAAACTTCATGAGCTCTGCCCATCAATCTGCTTTGCATAAGCGGTGTCCAGCTTTCCGTTGGCCAGTTCATTTGTTTGGCTATCTTTCCAAAAGAAATGAAAAATGCCTCTATGTCCCTTTCCTCAAACTTAGAGACAGCTTATATAAAATTAAACAGTTTTCTGCTGGGTTCTGGGCTGTAGTCAGATCTGTCTTCACCAAAATCTTCACTGGAGTCAGGCCCACCCTGTTGTTTTAGTTACACTTTTTTAACTTCATGTTCCCTTCCTTCTCTTTCTTGTTCTGTCTGAAATGCTGTCTCCTTTTCCTTTTCCTCTTTTTCAAACTCAAGATTTTTCAATTCTTTTTCCTGCTCAAGTTTTCTTATTTCTATTTCTTTTTCTTATTGAAGTTTAAGTTTTTCCATTTCCTGTTCCTGCTCAAGTGTTTTCATTTCTAACTGAATTTTAGCTAATTCAACAGCACTACCCTTTGGTTTGCTTTCTTCTTCTTCCAATTTCAAATGTTGGGCTATTACTTCAATTATGTCTGCTTTCTTAGCTCCTGGTTTTAACTCTAACCCCAATGTTGCTGCCAATGCTATTCGCTTAACCTTGGTTAAGGTCTACATTCTCTTTCACCAAAAAAAGTCACAGTGACTGTTAAAGACATTCTGGTGGTGTAGACTTTACTCTATTACACCAGAAACCTGGTTCTTTTAGTTTTCCTTTTTCAATTATTATTAGCCCATATACAATTGAACATGAGCGGCATTGGGTTATCCCACACAGAGCCCCCAATTATATGTTACGACTGAGGCAGGAGGAGTGCCCTCTTTATTCTCATCCCACTTCTCCACAGGTCACAACATATATTTAAATTTTCCCACCTAACAGTACACTCAATCACATTCCAACCAGGTTTCATTAATAACAAAAAAAAATCAGTTTATTATAAACCAAGTTCTAACCAATAATGAAGTAAAACAGACACGCAAATTGAAATATTAAAGCCCTTTATTTATCCTAGCCCTCGCACACATACATACACACCAGTTATCTGGGAAAAATAAAAGGGATTTTTGTTTACAGCTGTTACAAAGAAATAGAAGGAATAATAGGCTGAAAAGAAGGTATGGAAAGATGTCCTTTGTTTTGGTTTTGCGTCCCAAATGCGTGTCGATGGCTGTCAATGGGATCTTGGTCGAACAGTTGTTTCCAGGTGATGTTGATGATCAGTTTGGTAGGCTTTCCAAGAGATGCAGCTACAGAGGCACAAAATAGGCCTTACAGCAGGAATGCAGCAACAAAGGTTTCAGTTCCCACACATTTGATGCAAAGTTTCCTTCAAACGTGCAGTGTTTCTTCAAATACAGGAGGAAATAGGAACTGAAACATTGAATGCAGGAGTTGTTTTCAAGAGAGAGAGCTGAGTTGCTCTTCTTATGTTGCAGGCAAAACACCAACTGTCTTTTTAAAAGTCAAATTGAAACTGAAAACATTCCAGAAGTCAAGTCTCCTGATGTCCATCGATCTTGGCCTGTCAACATCTCCCCAAGTCAAAAACAACCCTGACTAGGTTCTTTCAGATGTTTTCCAGTATCTGTTTACAATTCAAACTCAGTCCAAAACTTCTATTGGCTTCCTTTAAAAAAAACACTCAAAGTTCCAGCATCTATGGAATCCTTAAAGGGCAGGACTGCAGAAAATGAATCTATCTAAACAAGAATAAAAGTGTACTGTGAAAAAGAAAACCTTTAAAAAGTCCTATATTTATAAAACAAGCAGGATCATTAAGACAATGGTTTTCAGATATCCAGTTATAGATTGGAAAGGTCGGACATAGTGTGATGGAATATATGTATAATAGGCTTCATTAGATAGAATTTAGATATAGTTAATATATTATACCTTTTAGAATTAAGGATTGGATAAATGGTCAGTTTTCAAGACTCACTGGCATTCCCCTTTAAGAAGGTAGAGTTAAAAAAAACTTCAAGGTCCCTGTTGCAGTGGAGTTTGAAACAGAAACAGCTTTTAAGTTGGGAAATCCATTTAAAGTGTTTCTGTTGCCAAAGACTTGGAGGATAAACACACATTGAAATATCATGTATGACATCAGTAAAAGGTAGCCATAAATCAAATTAATTAATGGTGTTGGTAAATGTAGGCAGATTGACCCACAAAGAGGGTTTAACCTACCATAAAACACAATTATAAATATTTTGACCAGATAAATGCTCTCAATTTCAAGAGCAGGGGAATTCCAGTAAAACATTAAGTGGAGATGTTAGTTAACGATACTACCAAATATGGATCTTGAATGCAAGAAAAACATACACAGAAAGGTAGCACCTATACACTAAAAGACCATATGACACTTTAGAAACAGTATAAACATGACAGTTTTTGAGGCAAAAAATTAGAAGTGTTGAATTCCTCAACCAATACTTTTCAACCCATGGTTTACTCGGGGAATTTAAGGTAAAAGTTTACTTCAAATTTTGATGGATATTCTAAGATATTTTGCTGTAAAATTAGCAAGTTTTGGATTCTGTTAGAAATAAGATTATGTGTTACATCTCTTAGTAATATTTGATATTGTGATATACTTATACGCTTAAAAGTGTATTGCATGTTAAATTCTATAATAAATATATAGAAGTTAAAAGATCATCTCATGTAGCATTCTGTATGCAACTACAAGAACCCCCTCTCTGTGTCTCTTTAGGTGGAGAGATACGAATTGAAGAGAGATTCCCAGACCCTTATAATATATGGGATATTTATGACTTAGCCATAATTATTTAAAAATAGGCTATCTGAAAAATGGTAATATTCTCTGTTAGTTTTCTTTCTTTGGGGGAAAGCTAATTCAATTCTTTGAACCCAAATAAGTGTCTATAAGAATTTGTCTGGTTTGAACATAATTAAAGGAGATTCATAGGGATGTACTCCTGATTTGGTTTAGTCCCTGTAAGGGGTTAAAGTCATAAATCACTTAAGTAGGCGCCCAAAAATGTGGCTTGTTGTTAACAGAATCCTGTAACTATATGTTAGTCTTTAACGTTTATTTTAGATTTGTAAGTATGGAAGGAATACTTAATGTCAGTGTTATTAAGACCCCGATTTAAGAATCTTGAGACAGCAAACTCTTGATCATGGTTTGTGGATATTAAATCAGAACTCCCTCATTCTACTTTTGAGGTTTGGAAATTTCCTTTAAAGTTCACTTTAAATCCCAGTTGAGATTAGATCCTAATGTATGTTAAGTCCCAGTTCAGGATCTGTTCAAATATAATGGCTAGTGAAGAAGGGATTGGCTTAATTTTTCCATTGGGTGATTCATCAACTTATTTCTGTAGATTACAGAATCCCATTCCGCTGCCTCAGGTAGATCGAGTGGTAGTCTTCGAGATAGATAATTTTGATGCCAATGATTCAGTTAGAGCTCATGGTACTATTGTGGCTGACCCCCAGGAGGAAGGGATTGCACGTATTCAGTGTGATAATCAGACTGATACCCCAGACCCACAACATTCCTTAATGATAAAGTGCACACTTGCATAACTGGGTGGCCTAATGACTGGTGCACGACAGGTTGGGGGTATCCATGGTAAAATTGTAGGTCCTGGATCTCCCTATATGCGTGGTGGCCATGGGTTTTGGATTAGATGGCTTCCTCACAATGAGGTTTGTGATCAGAATTTGCGGGAGGATTATAGACAGCTACTGGTACATCACCTTCAGATGAAACAGACACTTCTCCAGGCTGTTGTGAATGATGGTGCTGCAGGCTTTCCTCTGTCAGTGGGACAGCCAGTGCAGTCTCAAATTAACCCCTAGGCAATGTGAATCTTAACTCTATGTAGGCCATGTGTGGCAAGCCCAGTCTCAGCAACCAAGATAAAACAAGATAGCTTTTAAACAACCTTGATAGACTTGACAATCGTTGTCAGGGCTGGAGTGCTGCACATTTACGGCAGCTCTTCTCCATGATGTTAAACTCTAATCTCGTCCCCCCAATTAACAAGTGCAACAGCTGGATACAAATATGTTCCCACCTCCTGACCGCAACCCAGGGAGGGCATGTAATCGGTTCAACCAAAGAAATTCTTCAAAATATTGTTAAGTCGAATGGTTTGGTAGCTGCCTATCGATTAGGTAAGAACCTTATACATGGCAACTGGGAAATTGTTCAAGGTTGTCTTGCTAACTTAGTATCAGAATTCTGCACTTAGATTAGCCTGTGAAGGGGCATTGTTTGCTTATCCTGATGACTAGCAGAGGTGGGATAATGTTGAACGCATTATCCGCTCTAACCATGCCTTGCTGGGTCTGCCCCATACTAAACGTGTGGTCCAACTGGATCCTAAGGTTAAAAGTAACGTGGACAATGTCTCTGTTTCACACATATGAACATATGAATTAAGAGCAAGAGTAGGCCACTTGGCCCTTCAAGTCTGCTCCGCCATTCAATAAGTTCAAGGCTGAACTGATTATTCCACACTTCCACCAACTCCCGATAACCTTCCAACCCCTTGCTTATCAAGAATCTATCTTCCTCTCCCTTAAAAATAAAGACTCTGCTTCCACCGCCATTTGAGAAAGAGAATTCCAAGGACTCATGATCTCGGAGAGAAAAACATTCTCCTCATCCTTGTATTAAATGGGCGAACCCTTATTTTTAAACAATGACCCCTAGTTCTAGATTCTCCCACAAGGGGAAACATCCTTTCCACAGCCACCCTGTCAAGACCCCTCAGGATCTTATATGTTTCAATCAAGTCACCTCTTACTCTTCTAAATTCCAGTGGATACAAGCCATGCCTGTCCAATCTTTCCTCGTAAGACAGCCAGCCCATCCCAGGTATTAGTCTAGTAAACCTTCTCTGTACTGCTTCCATCGCATTTACATCCTTCCTTAAATAAGGAGATCAGTACTGTACACAGTATCCAGATGTGGTCTCACCAATGCCTTGTAAAGCTGAAGCATAATCTCCCTACTTTTGTATTCAATTCCCCTTGCGATAAACGATAACATTCCTTTAGCTTCCCTAATTACGTGCTGTACCTGTATGCAAACCTTTTGCGATTCATGCATTAGGGCACCCAGATTCCTCTGCATCTCAGAGCTCTGCAATCTCTCACCATTTAGATAATAAGCTTCTTTTTTATTCTTCCTGCCAAAGTGGACAATTTCACACTTTCCCACATTATACTCCATTTGTCAGGTCTTTGCCCCCTCACTTAACCTATCTATATCCCTTTGTAGCCTCCTTATGTCCTCTTCACAATTTACTTTCCTACCTATCTTTGTGTCATCAAATTTAGCAACCATACCTTTGGTCCTTTCATCTACATCATTTATATAAATTGTAAAAAGTTGAGGCCCCAGCACAGATCCCTGTGGCACACCACTCGTTACATCTTGTCAACCAGAAAATGACCCAATAATGCCTACTCTCTATTTCCTGTTATCTAACCAATCTTCTAACCATACCAATATGTTACCCCCTATACCATGAGCTTTTATTTTCTGCAATAACCTTTGATGTGGCACCTTATCAAATTCCTTCTGGAAATCTAAGTACAATACATCCACTAATTCCCCTTTATCCACAGCACATGTAACTCCCTCAAAGAACTCCAATAAATTGGTTAAATATGATTTCCCTTTCACAAAACCATGTTGCCTCTGCCTGATTATCTTGAATTTTTCTAAATGCCCTGCTATTCTGTCTTTAATAATAACTTCTAACATTTTCCCTAAGACAAATATTAAGCTAACTGGCTTGTAGTTTCCTGCTTTCTGTCTCCCTCCCTTTTTGAATAAGGGAGTTACGTTTGCTATTTTCCAATCTAACGGAACCTTCCCCCAAATCTAGGGAATTTTGAAAAATCAAAACTTATGCATCAACTATCTCACTAGCCCCTTCTTTTAACACTCTAGGATGAAGTCCATCAGGACTCGGGGATTTGTCAGCCCACAGCTCCAACAATTTGTTCAGTACCACTTCCCTGGTGATTGTAATTTTCTTGAGTTCCTCCCTCCCTTCCATTTCCCTGAATTACAGCTAATACTGGGATGTTACTTGTATCCTCAATAGTGAAGACCGATGCAAAATATCTCTTCAACTCATCTGCCATCTCCTTATTATCTATTATTAATTCCCCAGACTCACTTTCCATAGGAGCCATGCTCACTTTGTTAACTCTTTTCTTTTTTAAATATCTATAGAAACTCTTATTATCTGTCTTTATATTTCTAGCTAGCTTTCTCTCGTACTCTAATTTTACCTTCCTTATCAATCTTTTATTCATTATTTGCTGATTTTTATATTCTGTCCAATCTTCTTACCTGCCTCCCATCTTTGCGCAGTTATAGACTTTTTCTTTAAGTTTGATACTATCTTTAACTGTTTTAATTCACCACGGATGGCGGGTCCCACCCTTGGAATTTTTCTTTCTCGTTGAAATGTATCTATTCTGTATATTCTGATATATCCCCTTAAATGTCTGCCACTGCATCTCAATTGACCTCTTACCTTCCAGGAGCGGAGCTCAGAGCATTCGGACCTCTTCCAGCAAGCTGGAGTTTTGGGAAAAAAAGCCAAAAGTGACGTCAGAGGAGAGCTGCAAGGTGATTGGTTGGTGAGTTGCAGCTGTTAGAATATCTTTAAAAAAATAAGGGGAAAGTTTTTTTGTTGGAAAAAAAAAACCTCTGGTGATAAGGTGAGTACTACTAAAGTGTTTTATTTTTAAGGACTTTACATTGGAGTGGGTAGAACAAGGCTCCTAGTATAATTAGTATTTTTTAAAGGGAGTAATTAAATTAATCTAAAGGTAAGTCATGACAGGAGAGCTCAGCCCTGTGATATGTTCCTCTTGCGCTATGTGGGAAATCAGGGATGCTTCCAGTGTCCCTGGTGACCATGTGTGCAGGAAGTGTATCCATCTGCAACTACTGGCTACCCGCATTACGGAGCTGGCGCTGCGGGTGGATTCACTGTGCAACATCCGCGATGCTGAGGATGTCGTGGATAGCATGTTTAGTGAGGTGGTCACACCGCAGGTAATGGCTGCACAAGCAGAAAAAGGATGGATGACCACCAGACAGAGTAGTAGGCGCAGGCAGGTAGTGCAGGAGTCCCTGTGGCCCTGCTGCACAGCAGGGGAGGAAAAGTGTTGGAAGAGCTATAGTGATAGGGGATTCTATCATAAGGGGTGCAGATAGGCGTTTCTCTGGCTGTAAATGAGACTCCAGGATGGTATGTTGCCTCCCTGGTGCAAGGGTCAAGGATGTCTCGGAGCGGCTGCAGGACATTCTGAAAGGGGACTGTGAGCAGCCAGAGGTTGTGGTCCATATTGGTACTAACGACATATGCAGGAAAAGAGATGAGGTCCTCTAAAGTGAATATAGGGAGTTAGGCAGAAGGTTAAAAAGCAGGACCTCTAGGGTTGTAATCTCAGGATTACTCCCTGTGCCACGTGCTAGTAAAGGTAGGAATAGGAGGAGAAGGCAAATGAATGCGTGGCTGAAGAGCTGGTGTAGGCGGGAGGGCTTCAGCTACTTGGATCATTGGTATCTCTTCTGGTGCAGAGGTGACCTGTACAAGAAGGACAGGTTGCGTCTAAACTGGAAGGGGACCAATACCCTTGCGGGGAGGTTTGCTAGTAATACTCGGGAGGGTTTAAACTAGCCTTGCAGGGGGGTGGGACCCAAAGTAGTAGTCTCTCAGATGAGATAGTTGAGGCAAATGTAGAGGCTAAAGCAAGCAAGTCCAGTAGGCAGGCCAGGCAGGGGCAGGACAGGGAGCGTGGAAGGTCTGATAGGCTAAACTGCATTTACTTTAATGTAAGAAGCCTTACAGGTAAAGCAGATGAACTCAGAGCATGGATCGGTACATGGAATTGTGATATTATAGCTATTATGGAAACGTGGTTGAGGGATGGGCAGGACCGGCAGCTTAATGTTCCGGGGCTACCGATCCTTCCGGCGTGACAGAGGTGGAGGTAAGAGAGGGGGAGTTGCACAATTGAGTAGGGAGGACATCACGGCAGTACTGAGAGAGGATATCCCGGGGGGAATGTCCAGTGAGGCCATATGGGTAGAACTTAGAAATAAATTTTGATGGAATTAGACTATAGGCCCCCCAATAGTCAGAGGGAATTGGAGGAGCATATATGTAGGGAAATCACAGACAGGTGTAGGAATTATAGGGTTGTAATAGTAGGTGATTTTAACTTCCCTAATATTGACTGGGACTGCCTTAGTGCTAAAGGATCAGATGGGGAAGAATTTGTTAAGTGTGTCCAGGATAGTTTTCTGAAGCAGTATGTGGATGGCCCTACTAGAGAAGGGGCTACACTCGACCTCCTCTTAGGAAATGAGGATGGGCAGGTGGTTGATGTGTCAGTGGGGGAACACTTTGGGACCAGTGACCGTAACTCTACTAGCTTCAAGATAGTTATGGAAAAGGATAGGACTGGTCCTCAGGTTGAAGTCCTAAATTGGAGGAAGGCATCAGACAGGAACTCTCAAAAGTTGAATGGGAGAGGCTGTTTACAAGTAAAGGGACGTCTGGCAAGTGGGAGGCTTTTAAAAGTGAGATAGGAAGAGTTCAGGGCCGGCATGTTCCTGTTAGATGGAAGGGCAAGGCTGGCAAGTAAAGGGAACCTTGGTTGACGAGGGATATTGAGGGTCTGTTCAGGACAAAGAAGGAGGCACATGTCAGGTATAGGCAGCTGGGATCGAGCGAGTCCCTCGAGGAGTATAGGGGATGTAGGAGTACACTTAAGAAGGAAATTAGGAGGGCAAAAAGGGGCCATGAGATTTCCCTGGCAGATAAGATAAAGGAGAATCCTAAAAGATTCTATAAGTATATTAAGAGTAAAAGGGTAGCAAGGGAGAGAGTAGGTCCCCTTAAGGATCTGTGTGGCAATCTATGTGTGGAGCCACGGGAAATAGGCGAGGTCTTAAATGAATATTTCTCGTCCGTATTTACCGTGGAGAAGGTCATGGAAGCTATTGAGTTCAAGGGAGGAACAGCGATATCAACATTACAAAGGAGGAGGTGTTGGAGGTTTTGAAGCGCATTAAGGTGGATAAATCCCCAGTGCCTGACTGGGTGTATCCTAGGATGCTATGGGAAGCAAGGGAGGAGATTGCTGGGGCCCTGGCAGAGATTTTTGTATCATCGTTAGCCACGGGTGAGGTACCTGAAGACTGGAGGATAGATAATGCTGTGCCTTTATTCAAGAAGGGCAGCAGGGATAAGCCAGGGAATTACAGGCCGGTGAGCCTAACATCAATGGTGGGAAAGTTATTGGAAGGGATTCTGAGAGACAGGATTTATATGCATCTGGAAAGGCATGGTCTGATTAGGGATAGTCAGCATGGCTTTGTGCGTGGGAAATCAAGTCTCACGAATTTGATTGAGTTTTTCGTGGAAGTGACCAAGAGGATTGACGAGGGCAGGGCGATGGACGTTGTCTACATGGACTTTAGCAAGGCCTTTGACAAGGTCCCACATGGTAGGCTGGTCCAGAAGTTTCGAACACATGGGATCCAGGGTGAGCTAGCAAATTGGATACAAATTTGGCTTGGTGATAGGAGGCAGAGGGTGGTAGTGGAGGGTTGTTTTTCAGATTGGAGGCCGGTGACCAGCGGCGTGCCGCAGGGATTGGTGCTGGGCCCTCTGTTGTGTGCCATATATACTAATGACTTGAATGTGAATGCAGGGGGCATGATTAGTAAGTTTGCAGATGACAGTGAAGAAGGTTGTCTAAGGTTACAACATGATATAGATCAACTGGGAAAGTGGGCAAGGGATTGGCAAATGGAATTTAACGCAGACAAGTGTGAAGTGATGCATTTTGGGAAATTAAACCAGGGCAGGACATATACAGTGAATGGCAGGGCCCTGGGGAGTGTTGTTGAGCAGAGAGACCTTGGGGTGCAAGTACATAGTTCCCTGAAAGTGGCAACACAGGTAGACAGGGTGGTGAAGAAGGCGTATGGCATGCTTGCCTTCATCGGCCGAGGCATTGAGTATAAGAGTTGTTCATCATGTTACAGCTGTACATAACGTTGGTTAGGCTGCATCTGGAATACTGTGTGCCGTTCTGGTCGCCGCACTACAGGAAAGATGCGATTGAGCTAGAGAGGGTGCAGAAAAGATTCACAAGGATGTTGCCTGGTTTGGAGGGTTTGAGTTATAAAGAGAGATTGGAAAGGCTGGGTCTGTTTTCCCTGGAGCGAAGGAGGCTGAGAGGGGACATGATAGAGGTATATAAATTTATGAGAGGCATAGATAGGGTAGATAGCCAGAGTCTGTTTCCCATGGTAGGGGTGACTAAAACTAGAGGGCATAGATTTAAGGTGAAAGGGAGGAGGTTTAAAAGGGATCAAAGGGGTACATTTTTCAAACCAAGAATAGTGGGTATCTGGAATGAGCTGCCTGAGGAGGTGGTGGAGGCGGGAACAGTAACAACATTTAAGAGGCATCTGGACAGGTACTTGAATGAGCAAGGCATAGAGGGATATGGAATTAATGCAGGCAGGTGGGATTAGTATAGATAGGCATTATGTTCAGTATGGACGCGGTGGGCCGAAGGGTCTGTTTCTATGCTGTACAACTCTATGATTCTCTGACTCTATGACGTATCCCTTAACCTGATTTGCCAGTTCACTTTAGCTAGCTCTGCTTTCATGCCCTCATAATTGCCCTTTAAGTTTAAAATCTAGTCTTGGACCCACTATTCTCTCCCTCAAACTGAATGTAAAATTCAAGCATATTATGATTACTACTACCTCGGGGTGCTTTAACTATGAGGTCATTAATTAATCCTATCTCATTGCAGAATACCAGGTCTAGTATAGCCTACTCTCTGGTTGGCTCCAGAACATATTGTTCCTAGAAATTATGCCGAAAACATTCTATGTACTCCTCATCTCAACTACCTCTGCCCATCTGATTTTTCCAGTCTATATGTAGGTTAAAATCTCCCATAATTATTTCTGTACCTTTCTGACAAGCTGCCCTTGTTTCTTCCTTTATACCCCATCCTACAGTGTGGTTAATGTTAGGTGGCCTGTACACGACTCCCACAAGTGTCTTCTTGCCTTTATGCTTTCTCATCTCTACCCAAACTGCTTCTACATCCTGGTCTCCTGCACTTAGATCATCCCTGTCTATTGCGCTAATACCATTACTTAACAGAGCTACCCCTCCACCTTTTCCTCGCTTCCTGTCCTTCCTAAATGCCATATACTCTTCAATATTCACCCCAATCTATGTGGTCCTGCTGCCATGTCTCTCTAATAGTTATCAGATCGTACTTATTTATTTCTATTTGTACTCTCAGTTCACCTGTTTTGTTTCGAATGCTATGTGCATTCTTTTGTCCTTTTATTATTTTTGTAACCTCTAGCCTTATTTGTTGATTTACTCTTAGATTTGTACTCTCTGTCCCTTCCTGTCACAGTCTGTTTATCATTTCCCATATTAATACCTTTTTTGCCTTGTCTCCACTCCTTGATTTATGAGTTCTTCCCAAATTTGATCCCTTGCCCCCACTATTCAGTTTACAACCCTCTCTACTTCCCTAATTATGCGGCACACAGACAAGGACAGAACAGAACATGAACTACCTCTTGTTCCAGTCACCCGCAGACTCGTTCCTTTGGGCCCCCAGATGGGCAGTGTGGTCGGTCTGCACCGCCATCTTGCCAGGAGCGCAAGCAACAAATTTCCCCAGAACGGTGGGAACGGTCTAGCACCACGCATCATAGAGATAGCAGGGTGAGCTGAGATCCCCATGGGGATGAATATAACACTGGCCATTCCTATCATAGAGTAATGGGAGGTTCCAGGGCTAACAGAGGCAGCAATCAGAAAGCCTCCTGACAGAATCAGCATCCACCCCAAGGTCATGACTGTAAGCCTTCTGATAGACCACCTAAGGGGTCGGGAAAGCATGAGACTCCTAAGAGGGAGGGGCAGACTTCAGTTAAAGTTATCAGAAATCAAAGCAGGGCTGATAGTCAGGACTCAGAAGCATCTGACTCTCCACAGTGAAGGGCTGGCACCCAGCCAGGGTCTCTCAAATTCCCCTATGCCCTGGCAACTCTGCCCACTGCTGAACAGGTACAGACATTCTTTGAGACAGAAACTGATTACTCAGTCATGGATCCTGTAATTATAAAGACTCAGTGGTCAGATTTGGGAAGCACAATTTATCAGTTATAATTAGGGGAATTTACACAGTATAAGACACAGTGGGTTGCCTTTTATGCAATTCCTGTTGTTATTTATGGTATTACAGCCACCCTAGAGGTGGGTTTAGCACCTGATTTGGTTTGCCCTCTTATTATAGGACAGCCTGATATTAAATACTTCCTTAAGGTCACGTCCAGGCCTGTGGAGGCATCCACGGACCAGGATGACCGACAGAAATATATTCAGGCACAGCTAGACCGCACCTGCCTGGAGGGGGGAAACAAGGGTTTTTTGGAACAGCTCCTAAATAAGTACTACCCTTATCTACAGCGTCATCTGAATCAATGTGGCAAGGTAGATATAGAACCTCACTCTCTTGATACAGGCTGGCACAAGCCCAGGAAACAATGGCCTATTCAGTCTTATAAAGAGAAACTAGATACAATACAATATCCCTGAACCTTGAAAAATTTGCAGGCAAGTTTAGGACTCCTGAACTTAGCTAGATCATTTACACTAACCTTTGCTGAGCTCTCAGCATCTCTGTCTAGTAGGTAGAAAGGCCCATTCATTTTTTCCCCAGACGATTACTTGAAATTATAACAACTGTGTCGTGATGTACAGAACGCTATAAATTTGGAGCAAAGGGACTTGCAGGTCCCACTTAATCTTCACGTTAAAACATCTCCTAAAGTAGCAGTTGCAGTTTTAAAAATGAAAATAGAATTGTGCCAGTTCAGTTTCATTCTTATAATTTTTCCCATGCTGAAAGACGGTACAATGAAAAGGAAAGAGTTATGACGATGGTAGTTCAGAGCCTCATTAAAGCACGGCCCCTTCAAGGGATACACCCCATTACAATTTATACTGAAATACCAGACTTGAGATCAGTCTTGCGAATGGCCTCCGACAAGAGAAGAGTCACTCAAATCCAATACAACAAATGGGCCTCCTTTTTGAATGATCCTACACTCATTTTTAAATCTCTATCCTCAGACGTGGACTTTGAACACCTTCCTATTATGGAAGATGATGATACCGAGATGGGAGTTACCTCTTAAACCACTTACAGATTATCATCAGGTTATTTACTGTGAAGGGTCGTCAATGATGATTAAAAAGGGATATCCCAACAATCCTCAGCTGGGATGGGGATAGTAATAGGTACCTTTCGGGATTCTTATTCTTTCTATCCAGAAGAATTGCTGTCCATACCTCTTGGCCAACAGACAGCACAGTATGCAGAAGCTGCAGCATTACGGTATGCTTTAGAAAGGGCAGACCCTATTAAGCCCTCATTAATTTGTATAGATAGTGACTATTGTAAACGAGCTTACAACCAAGACCTTGCGCTCTGGGAGCAAACAGGCTTTACCAATCATAAAGGTAAACCCATAAAACACAAGTCATTGTGGGAAGATATTCTCCATTTGTGAAAGGTGAAACGTAATTGTCAGGTAATTCATGTTGACGGGCATATCACTGGTTCAGTACATTCAAAGGACAACAGTCTTGCCGATGGACAGGCAAAACATTCAGTCAGCATGACACCCCCTTGAGAGGGGCCTGCCATAGTAAATGTAATCACTAGGGCAGAATGGGCAGCTAATCAGGATGAGGAACTGATTCAGCTATTAGACCCGACGTAAGAGAATCCAAAAGAATATGAATCAAAGTAGTTCTATGCAGAGACCCTGACTGGTATTCTACTGGTTAAGTTGCCCAAGGGTGTCTGAGAGGTGCCCCCGAGTTACAAATGAGAACAGCTTATAAAGGAAGCTCACGAGGGTATAGGTCAGGCACATGGTGGTGCCCGAACAACATTCTGCAAATTGACTCCTTTATATTGGTGGCCAGGCATGCTTAAAGCCTGTAAAACATATGTGGCAAATTGTGAGCCATGTAATTTAATCAACAACTCATCATTTATTAAATCGCCACCGTTGGCTCCTGTGAAGTCTAATAAATCAATGGAGAAATTCTTTGTTGATTTCAATGGACCACTACTCCCATAAATGGGGTATAAACATGTTCTCATTTGTGTTGATGTCTGCACTTCTTTCTGTTGGCTGGTCCCCACAAAAACTGTTTCAGAAACTGCACTTGCCAATGCTATTATTGACATTATTATTGTAGCTGGTGCACCCAAAATCCTACACACTGATCAAGGTGGAGCCTCTGTTTCCAAGGTTTTCAAAGATTATTGTGTGCAAAGGGGGATTGGCTTAGAGCACAGCACACCACGTCATCTGCAGTCAGCGGGACTGATGGAACGTACAAACCAGGAAGTAAAAAAGCTATTGACCAAACTGATGAGAATCAGAAGGAATAAGTGGGCCGCCATCATTCCGGAGGTACAGTTATCACTAAATAATGTGCCCATATGTGCATCAGGAACAGTGTTCCCTAGAACACCGTATTATTTAATGTATGGTGTTGAAATGCATACACCACCTACTCGCGTCACGGTTCCTTTATTGTCTCTATGCTTTCTGACTCCTTGACTCGACAACCACAGTTAGATTTGGGACAAGAAATAACAGATCAAATTCATGAAATTGATCAGAGGATCAGAGAGAAGAATAGACAAAAACAGGTAACTAACAAAGCTTGGCAACCTGTAACCAGGGAGTGGGGTTCAGGAGAGAAAGTTTGAACAGAAACCTGGTTTGCAACCTAAGTGGAAGAAACCTGTTCAAATACATTCTGTTATTAATGAAAGAACTGTCAAAATATTTACTAACCAGCCAAATGGCAAGCAATCTTTTAAAATTGTCTCTGTAGACAACCTGAAGAGACGTCCTGAAGGGTACAGGAATGGAGGAACAGTACGAGGTGCAGTTGTACATTGTCTTTCAGGACCCAGCCTGGAGGATGGCATTGGGAACAACGCTAATCAACCTGCAACCAACTGCGTCAATAACTGTTCCTCCCCCACGCAAGACTCGCAGCACCTTAAAGGTTGGGTTCACAGGGAACCACATTCGGCGCAACGAGCGATAGTCAAGTCACAACAACAGAAGGTGGCAATACTGTAGGAAAGGAACAAAGCACTGTAGACTCTCAGCGATGGGACATGCTCTCATGTAAAGCAAGGATTAAGTTACTGGTGGATTCTTTGTTGCAGGTCTTCTGGCTGCAGGCAGTGCATGTGACATGCCAGAGATGTCTTACTGCTTGAATACCTCACACTATACGATTTCTTCCAGAGAAGCAGAAATAAAACATTTTACTGCCTGAGTGACATTTGGAGGGGAGGCAATGCATGTGATGTTCTTATTTATTGTGACATTGGAAGAGTGCGATGGTACTAAGGAAAACATGGCGGAATGACTAGTCTTTGTGTCGCCCAGTTAGCTTCTGATGGAATGTACACCTGTTATAATGATAATCAGGTTCTGAATAACACTTTTTACCAGGTAACCTCAGAATTCCCTGATGTTAAGCTCTTTTCATTTTATTCCTGGTATGAGGACGTTGGCTGGAATGTGACTGAAAATCGACTAAAGCGCATTTTAGTTTATCTCAACAGGACTTCATCGGTTCAAGATCAAGTGGCAGCTATGGAACCTTACTTCTCTACGGCATCACGTGGTCTCATCGATTGATCATTGATGTCCGACATGTCAAAATACAGTCATCTTATTGAACATTTTGTGACCTCAGGTCACCGACGCTTCGCATAGTTTTATTCTGAACTTTGTGATAGAATTAAAAGATTTATTTTTGGAGAATTTAGATGATCCATGTAACAACACGGACTCTGATTGTTGTTGATGTGATCTTTTGTATTATTGCACTGCTTTACATAATAGGTTATGACACTTTATTGCATGTTTATATTTTAGGCATTACTTAGTTTAAACAACCTACTTGTGTTCTCCTGGTTAAGAGGGGGTGTGATGAAATATAGGTAGAATAGGCTTAATTAGGTAGAATTTAGATATAGTTAATATATTATACCTTTTAGAATTCAAGATTGAATAAATGGTCAGTTTTCAAGACTCATTGGCATTCCCCTTTAAGTAGGTAGAGTTAAAAAAATTTCAAGGTCCTTGTTGCAGTGGAGTATGAAACTGAAACAGCTTTTAAGTTGAGAAATCCATTTGAAGTGTTTCTGTTGCCAAGGACTTGGAGGATAAACACACACATTGAAATATCCTGTATGATATCAGTAAAAGGTAGCCATAAATTAAATTAATTGATGGTGTTGGTAAATGTAGGCAGATTGATCCACAAAGGGGTTTCAACCTACCATAAAACACAATTATAAATATTTTGACCAGATAAATGCTCACAACTTCAAGAGCAGGGGAATTTCAGTAAAACACTAAGAGAAGATGTTAGTTAATTATACTACCAAACATGGATCTTGAAACCAAGAAAAACACACACAGAAAGGTAACAACTATATGCTAAAAGATCATATGACACTTTAGAAACAGTATAAACATGAGAGTTTTTGAAGCAAAAAATTAGAAGTGTTGAATTCCTCAAACAATACTTCTCACCTCATGGTTTTCTCTGGGAACTTAAGTTAAAGTTTACTTTACATTTTGATGGATATTCTGAGAATTTTTGCTGTAACATTAGCAAGGTTACACTTTTGGATTCTATGTTAGAAATAAGATTATGTGTTACATCTCTTAGTAATATTTGATATGGTGATATACAATATATGTGAAGCAGAAGAAGGAATTTTCCTCCACACAAGATCAGATGGCAGGTTGTTCAACCTTGCCCATCTTAGAGCGAAGACCAAAGTACAGAAGGTCCTCATCAGGGGACTCCTTTTTGCTGACGATGCTGCATTAACATCCCACATAGAAGAGTGTCTGCAGAGACTCATCGACAGGATTGCAGCTGTTTGCAATGAACTTGGCCTAACCATCAGCATCAGGAAAATGAACATTATGCGACAGAACATCAGAAATGCTCCATCCATCAATATCGGCGACCATACTCTGGAAGTGGTTCAAGAGTTCACCTACCTAGGCTCAACTATCACCAGTAACCTGTCTCTCGATGCAGAAATCATCAAGCGCATGGGAAAGGCTTCCACTGCTATGTCTAGACTGGCCAAGAGGGTGTGGGAAAATGGCGCACTGACACGGAACACAAAAGTGTATCAAGTCTGTGTCCTCAGTACCTTGCTCTATGGCAGCGAGGCCTGGACAACGTATGTCAGCCAAGAGCGACGTCTCAACTCATTCCATCTTCGCTGCCTCCGGAGAATCCTTAGCAGCAGGTAGCAGGACTGTATCTCCAACGCAGAAGTCCTCGAGGTGGCCAACATCCCCAGCATATATACCCTACTGAGCCAGCGGCACTTGAGATGGCTTGGCCATGTGAGCCGCATGGAAGATGGCAGGATTCTCAAGGACGCATTATACAGTGAGTTTGTCACTGGTATCAGACCCACCAGCCGTCCATGTCTCCGCTTTAAAGACGTCTGCAAACGCGACATGAAGTCCTGTGACATTGATCACAAGTCGTGGGAGTCAGTTGCCAGCGATCGCAGAGCTGGCGGGCAGCCATAAAGGCGGGGCTAAAGAGTGGCGAGTCGAAGAGACTTAGCAGTTGGCTGGAAAAAAAACCGAAGCGCAAGGAGAGAGCCAACTGTGTAACAGCCCTGACAACAAATTTTATCTGCAGCCCCTGTGGAAGAGCCTGTCACTCTAGAATTGGCCTTTATAGCCACTCCAGGCACTGCTTCACAAACCACTGACCACCTCTAGGTGCTTACCCATTGTCTCTCAAGACAAGGAGGTCAAAGAAAAAAAAAGAAAAAAGATATACTTATCTGTTTGGAAGTGTATTGCATGTTAAGTTCTATAACAAATATACAGAAGTTAAAAGATCATCTCATGTAGCATTCTGTATACAACTACAAGAACCCCCTCTCTGTGTCTCTTTTGGTGGAGAGATACGTATTGAACAGAGATTCCCAGATCCTTATAATATCTGGGATATTTATGACTTGGCCATAATGATTAAAAATAGGCAATCCGAAAGATGGTAATATTCTCTGTTAGTTTTCTTTCTTTGAGGGCAAGCTAGTTCAATTCTTTGGACCCAAATAAGTGCCGATAAGAATTTGCCTGGTTTGAACTTAATTAAAGTAGATTCATAGGGATGTACTCCTGATTTGGTTTAATCCCTATAAGGGGTTAAAGTCATAAATCACTTCAATAGTGTCTGAATTTCAACTGTTTCGACAGCAAATGTTATTGTGTTTCCTGGATCAAGAAATGAGCAAACCAGAAAAACAAGCTATCAAGATTCAGATCACACTGGGCAACAACGGCCTGCAATCGATCAATGCATCAGGATTGTCAGCTGAGGATCAGAATGACCCGAGCAAGCTATGGACATTTCTGGAACAGCAACTCAAGATGAAGGTAAATTTCCAAGTACATAGGGGGACTTGAGCTTCTGACATACCGGCAAAGGCAAGATGTGTCCATTGACCAGTTTGTTGCAAGGTGCTGAGACAAGGCTCAGGAATGCGACTTTGTACATATCGAATTGTTTGACGGGATTATAGAGCTAGTTAACGCGTTTACCCCAAGAGAAGCCTTTCAAAAAGACGAGCTAGAAAAGAAGAAAGGGCACACCATAGATGCACTACTTAATGATGGCAGGGAATTAGAAGCCATCATGGCTGGTCACCAAGAGTTACAAATGCTACAATAATTGATTCCTGGGATGGCGGGACTGACATATGAGGAGAGATTGAGTCGGTTAGGATTATATTCGCTGGACTTCAGAAGAGTAAGGGGGTTCTCATAGAAACCTATAAAATTGACAGGGTAGATGCAGGAAGGATGTTCCTGATGGTGGGGGAGTCCAGAGCCAGGGGTCATAGTCTAAGAATATGGGGTAAACTTTTCAGGACTGAGATGAGGAGAAATTTCTTCACCCAGACAGTGGTGAGCCTGTGGAATTCGCTACCACAGAAAGCAGTTGAGGCCAAAACATTGTATGTTTTCAAGAAGGAGTTAGATATAGCTCTTGGGGCAAAAGGGATCAAAGGATAAGGGGGAAAAGCGGGAAAAGGTTACAGGGTGGATGATCAACCATGATCATAATGAATGGCAGAGCAGGCTCGAAGGGCCGAATGGCCGACACCTGCTCCTATTTTCTATGTTTCTATGATATGGTAACCAAGGCTCAGAAGTCTACTAAGCCTTGTGACAAACCTGGCCTGATTCAACCAATTTGCAGTTGTCCAGCACAGCAGGACCTGTGGCATGCAAGGTCATTGGGCAAGACAGTGCAGAAGGCTGAGCTCAGATAGTTCACACAGGAATGATGGCAGATCACATGCAGAGAGAACATCTGCAAGAAAGAATGGCAAACACAACAAGGGCTATGCCAACACACAACAAAAGCCCAAGCAGGTACATCAGGTCAACAGAGACAGATTGTCAGGAGGACATGGATGAAGAATGCACTTGTACGAACAGCGAGTAAGCATCCACATCGTTAATCTGGATCAGCATGTCAATGCTATCATGCAGTCTGAGGGTTATATGTCTACAGAAGAGTGGCAAGCACAAGCTCAGAGTAAAAATTGACACCAGAGCAAATGCAAATATGCCCGCCCATGTACTGAAGGACATGCACTTAAAGAAATGGGAATCTACGTTGCGACCCACCATGGCTAGGCTGACGGCCTACAATGGTTCTCCAATCAAGTGCACACCAAAGGTGGTAGAAAATATCCAGGTCGAGTGTATCGGGTCGGTCCATGTAATGGACAACACAAAGCTGGGAGTCTTGACACGAAGAGGCAAAATGACAGGAGTCTCTCCTCAGGCTTGCCGGTGATTGGTGATGTTGCCAGTCATCATTTTTATGAGCTTTCTAAACAAGGGATTATGAAATATCATATGACAGGCAAGCAGTACCAGAATTAGCTCAATGGCATGTAGGACAAAGGGTCAAATTCCTCAGTCGTGTCACAGAAACTTGGTATCCTGCAGAGGTTGTGAAGATATGCGACCAACCCAGATAGTATGAGGTCCAGACACCCTATGGCTTCATCCAGGGAGAAGACTCGGAGGGAGGAGTTCCGGACCTGTAAGTATAAAAAACTTACCTCGGGGATTCGCGGCCTTCATCCAGGGAGAAGACTCGGAGGGCGGAGTTCCAGACCAGTAAGTATAAAAAACTTACCTTGGTTTAAAAAAAACTGGAAAAAAAAACCTGAAAAAGTGACATCACAGGAAAGCTGTGACCTGATTGGCTGGTAGGAAATCAGTACTGAATTTGAAAATAAAACATTGATAAAAATTGATTAAAACCCTAATTAGCTAATTAACTAATAAGTAGAGGAGTAACTAAACCAGAGGGAGGAGATTACTGTATTAAGTTAGCATTTAATATTTATAGTAGAAATCTAGCACTAGGGACCAAATAGTTAATTGTAACATAATTTATTAAGGATTTAATAAGTATTTATTTATTTTTAATTAATTTATTAATTAGTGCTAGAAATGTCAGTTAGAGGGGTGAAGTGCTTCACCTGTGAGATGTGGGAAGTCCGTGACGCTTCCAGCGTTCCGAACGACTACATCTGCAGGAAGTGTACCCAGTTGCAGCTCCTCACAGACCGCATGGATCAGTTGGAGCAGCAACTGGATGCGCTTAAGAGCATGCAGGTGGCAGAAAGCGTCATAGACAGGAGTTTTAGAGAGGTGGTTACATCCAAGGTGCAGGCAGATAGATGGGTGACCACTAGAAGGGGCAGGCAGTCAGTGCAGGAATCCCCTGTGGCTATCCCCCTCTCTAACAAGTATACCGTTTTGGATACTGTTGGTGGGGGGGGGTGGGTGGCCTATCAGGGGAAAACAACAGCAGCAGCCAGAGCAGTGGCACCACGGCTGGCACTGTTGTTCAGCAGGGAGGGACAAAGCGCTGAAGAGGAACAGTTATAGGGGACTCTATAGTCAGGGGCACAGATAGGCGCTTCTGTGGACGTGAAAGAGACTCCAGGATGGTATGTTGTCTCCCTGGTGCCAGGGTCAAGGATGTCTCTGAACAGACAGGGGGCATTCTGAAGGGGGCGGGTGAACAGCCAGAGGTTGTGGTACACATCGGTACCAACGACATAGGCAGGAAGAGTGACGAGGTCCTGCAGGGGGAGTTTAGGGAGTTAGGTAGAAAGTTAAAAAACAGGACCTCGAGGGTTGTAATCTCTGGATTACTCCCTGTGCCACGTGCCAGTGAGGCTAGAAATAAGAAGATAGTGCAGCTAAACATGTGGCTGAGCAGCTGGTGTAAGAGGGAGGGTTTCAGATATCTGGATCATTGGGATCTCTTCAGGGACAGGTTGGACTTGTACAAGAAGGACGGGTTGCATCTAAACTGGAGGGGCACAAATATCCTGGTTGCAAGGTTTGCTAGCGTCACTCGGGAGGGTTTAAACTAGTGTGGCGGGGGGGTGGGAACCAGAGCAGTAGGACAGCAGGTGAAATAAATGAGGGGGAACTAGTAAATAAGGCCAGTAAGACTAAGAGAAAGAGCAGGCAGGGAGATGTCGCTGAGCACAGCGGGACTGGTGGTCTGAAGTGCATTTGTTTCAATGTGAGAAGTATAACAGGTAGGGCAGATGAACTTAGAGCTTGGATTAGTACTTGGAACTATGATGTTGTTGCTATTACAGAGACTTGGTTGAGGGAAGGACAGGATTGGCAGCTAAATGTTCCAGGATTTAGAAGCTTCAGGCGGGATAGAGGGGGATGTAAAAGTGGTGGGGGAGTTGCATTACTGGTTAAGGAGAATATCACAGCTGTACTGCGGGAGGACACCTCGGAGAGATCATGTAGCGAGGCAATAAGGGTGGAGCTCAGGAATAGGAAGGGTGCAGTCACGATGTTGGGGGTTTACTACAGGTCTCCCAACAGCCAGCGGGAGGTAGAGGAGCAGATATGTAGACAGATTTTGGAAAGATGTAAAGGTAACAGGGTTGTAGATGTGCGTGATTTTAACTTCCTCTATATTAACTGGGACTCACTTAGTGCTAGGGGCTTGGATGGGGCAGAATTTGTAAGGAGCATCCAGGAGGGCTTCTTGAAACAATACGTAGATAGTCCAACTAGGGATGGGGCCGTACTGGACCTGGTATTGGGGAATGTGCCCAGCCAGGTGTTCGAAGTTTCAGTAGGGGAGCATTTCGGGAGCAGTGACCATAATTCCATAAGTTTTAAGGTACTTGTCGATAAGGATAAGAGTAGTCCTCGGGTGAAGGTGCTAAATTGGGGGAAGGCTAATTATAACAATATTAGGCAGGAACTGAAGAATTTAGATTGGGGGCGTCTGTTTGAGGGTAAATCAACATCTGACATGTGGGAATCTTTCAAACATCAGTTGATTAGAATCCACGACCAGCATGTTCCTGTGAGGAAGAAGGATAAGTTTGGCAAGTTTCGGGAACCTTGGATATTGTGAGCCTGGTCAAAAAGAAAAATGAAGCATTTGAAAGGGCTGGAAGGCTGGGAACAGATGAAGCACTTGAGGAATATAAAGACAGTAGGAAGGAACTTAAGCAAGGAGTCAGGAGGGCTAAAAGGGGTCATGAAAAGTCATTGGCAAACAGGATTAAGGAAAATCCCAAGGCTTTTTATACATATATAAAGAGCAAGAGGGTAACCAGGGAAAGGGTTGGCCCACTCAAAGACAGAGGAGGGAATCTATGTGTGGAGGCAGAGGAAATGGGCGAGGTACTAAATGAGTACTTTGCATCAGTATTCACCAAAGAGAAGTACTTGGTGGATGATGAGTCTAGGGGAGGGAGTGTAGATAGTCTCGGTCATGTCGTTATCAAAAAGGAGGAAGTGTTGGGCGTCTTGCAAAGCATTAAGGTAGATAAGTCCCCAGGGCCTGATGGAATCTACCCCAGAATACTGAGGGAGGCAAGGGAAGAAATTGCTGGGGCCTTGACAGAAATCTTTGTATCCTCACTGGCTACAGGTGAGGTCCCAGAGGACTGGAGAATAGCCAATGTTGTTCCTTTGTTTAAGAAGGGTGGCAAGGATAATCCAGGAAATTATAGGCCGGTGAGTCTTACGTCAGTGGTAGGGAAATTATTAGAGAGGATTCTTCGGGACAGGATTTACTCCCATTTGGAAACAAATGAACTTATTAGCGAGAGACAGCATGGTTTTGTGAAGGGGAGGTCGTGTCTCACTATTTTGATTGAGTTTTTTGAGGAAGTGACGAAGATGATTGATGAAGGAAGGGCAGTGGATGTTGTCTATATGGACTTTAGTAAAGCCTTTGACAAGGTCCCTCATGGCAGACTGGTACAAAAAGGTGAAGTCACACGGGATCAGAGGTGAGCTGGCAAGATGGATACAGAACTGGCTCAGTCACAGAAGACAGAGGGTAGCAGTGGAAGGGTGCTTTTCTAAATGGAGGGCTGTGACTAGTGGTGTACCGCAGGGATCAGTGCTGGGACCTTTGCTGTTTGTAGTATATATTAATAATTTGGAGGAAAATGTAGCTGGTCTGATTAGTAAGTTTGCGGACGATACAAAGGTTGGTGGAGTTGCAGATAGTGATGAGGATTGTAAGAGGATACAGCAGAATATAGATCGGTTGGAGACTTGGGCGGAGAAATGGCAGGTGGCGTTTAATCCGGACAAATGTAAGGTAATGCATTTTGGAAGATCTAATGCAGGTGGGAAATATACAGTAAATGGCACAATCCTTAGGAGTATTGACAGGCAGAGAGATCTGGACGTACAGGTCCACAGGTCACTGAAAGTGGCAACGCAGGTGGATAAGGTAGTCAAGAAGGCATACAGCATGCTTGCCTTCATTGGTCGGGGCACGGAGTATAAAAATTGGCAAGTCATACTGCAGCTGTACAGAACCTTAGTTCGGCCACACTGAGAATATTGTGTGCAATTCTGGTCGCCACACTATCAGAAGGACGTGGAGGCTTTGGAAAGGGTACAGAAGAGGTTTACCAGGATGTTGCCTGGTCTGCAGGGCATTAGCCATGAGGAGAGGTTGGATAAACTCGGATTGCTTTCACAGGAACGACGGAGGTGGAGGGGCGACATGATAGAGGTTTACAAAGTTATAAGCAGCATGGACAGAGTGGATAGTCAGAAGCTTTTTCCCAGGGTGGAAGAGTCAGTTACTAGGGGGCATAGGTTTAAGGTGCGAGGGGCAATGTTTAGAGGGGATGTGCGAGACAAGTTCTTTACACAGAGGGTGGTGAGTGCCTGGAACTTGCTGCCAGGGGAGGTGGTGGAAGCAGGTACGATAGCGACGTTTAAGAGGCATCTTGACAAATACATGAATAGGAAGGGAATAGAGGGATACGGTCCCCAGAAGTGCAGAAGGTTTTTTTTTAGGCAGGCATCAAGATTGGCGCAGGCTTGGAGGGTCGAATGGCCTGTTCCTGTGCTGTACTGTTCTTTGTTCTTTGGACAGAACTGAAGTCAACTCAGAGAGCTATATGACAACACTACATGTCACAACGCTGCAGCATCACAAACATGTTCAAAAACAAAGTCTGAAGATGATTGTAGAGAGGTTTCGAGCACAGAGGAAGAACACACTAACCAGAGTTCCGAGTCACCAGAGTCTCAGAGGAGTCGTCAAGGCGAGCTCAGCTCCAGGAAGAGGTTTACGATAACAAGATCGAGACAAATAAGAAAACCTCCTCTACATTTTAGAGAGTGTTAAACTTACTCACTTGTAAATAATGTTTTGATGTAATCATGTATCGTTAGTCCGAACTGCAACATCACAGTATATTGTACATATGTTTTTATCTTTGGCAAAAAGGGAAATGGTGCAGGATGGAGACAACTTTAACAGCAGACCACTTAAGAACTGAAAGTGAAGGTCACTGCAGGAAATTATGTGACTATGTTACACATGACCAGGGAGTTGTGGGAATAGCCAACAGAGTAAGATGTGTTTAGATGTGGCTTGTGCAGTAACTGTATACATATACATATATGTTCTAGTTTAAAGTATAATAAAAACCCACTTTTTCTTTGGAAATTACTTGAGTCTTACAACAGTTCACGTATCAAATGAACAAGTAATATTACAGGTGGCCCATCACCACCTTCTCAAGGCAACGAGGGTGGGCAATAAATACCAACTTTGTCAATAATGCCCACATCCTGAGAATGAATTTCAAAATGGAAAGTGATTCAGGAAGTAATTGTGACACAGCAAATGCACACTGCATGGAAGACCTTTAACTTATTATTTTGTATCTTAAATTTAAGGTGGATTGTTCTGTCCAGTGTAATAAATACTTGCAGCAACTCCAGTTCTGAGACTGATTAAGAGAAAATTACCCTCTCCCCCACCAAGTGTTACTGAGATAAAACCAAATGTGTATTAATGGTTTCAATATTCTAACATACTTCGTCACTTCCACAGCTCTTGTATCCTTCAATTACCATTACAGCCATGCACAGCAGTAAATATTTGTTGAAAATATATATTCCCAGACAATGATCAATTTGGGTAAGAGTAATCACCTGTTATTTCAACATGATTGGAAAGCATGCTTTGTGTTCTCTCGGTCAATCCTAATGGTGATACGAACAATGACAGACAGACAAATACAATCTGGTCGATCCAGCCTGTCCCACACAATTGTGACCCCCTGTATATCACAATATATACACTCCCCACCCCACCCAAAACCATGTGATCTCCTGGGAGAGACAAGAAACCAGATAAAAACCCAGGCCAAATTGGTGGAAAAGAATCCAGGAAATGACTCTCCGACCCATCGCGGCGATTGAAACTAGTTTCGGAGATCACTCATGCCCTGAAGTACCTGTCTTTTGTAAGAGGTGACATCCGCCCCCAACCAGAAACAGGTCCAGCTCTCGCTTGAAGGAAATCAGCGAATTAGTATCCGCTGTACAAGACGGCAGTCTGTTCCAGAGGCCCAGTATTCTCTGGAAAAAGACCACTGCCTGACATCAAACCTAGATCTGGCCTTATACAACTTGAAATTGTGACCTCTGGTCCTCCCTAACCTATTTAATTGTGTTCCAGTTGACAAGTTGTTCCAATCTATTCCCTTCTCATCTTATAAACCTCAATCAGATCACTCTTAAGTTTACACTTCTCTAAAGTGTACAGTCCCAGCTATTTCAGCCTATCTTGATAATTAAAATGCTTTATACTGGGAATTACTCTAGTGTCTCAATAGGTGAGGAGACAAAAACTGGGCACAGTATTCCAAGTGAGATATGGCCAAGGTCTTCTACAAGGACAAAATAGTAGACCACATCTTACAGTCAGAGTCATAACAGCAGAGAAGGAGGCCATTCAGCCCATCAAGTGCATGCCAACTCTCTGCAGAGCAATCCAATCAGTCAAATTCCCCGGCTTTATCCTCGTAGCCCTGTAGGTTTATTTCTCTCAAGTGCTCATCCAATTTCTTTTGAAATTATTCATTGTCTCCACTTTCACCACCTTTGTAGGCAGCAAGTTCCAGGTCATTACCACTTGCTACAAAAAAGTTCCTCCTTACATTTCCCCTCCATCTCTTGCCCAAAATCTTAAATTGTGCCCCCTAGTCCTTGTACCATCAACTAATGGAAACAGCCTTTCTTTGTCTACCCTATCCAAACTTATCAGAATCTTGTACACCTCTGCCAAATCTCCACACAATCTCCTCTGCTCCAAGGAGTACAACACCAACTTCTCCAACCTAACCTTGCAGTGAAAATCCCTCATCCCTGGAACCATTCTGGTAAATCTCCTCTGTATCCTCTTAAGGACCCTCACATCCTTCTTAAAGTGTGGGAACCAGAGCTGGACGCAATACTCTAACATGAGTTTTATAAAAGTTCAGCATAACCACAGTGGCGCAGTGGTTAGCACCGCAGCCTCACAGCTCCAGCGACCCGGGTTCAATTCTGGGTACTGCCTGTGTGGAGTTTGCAAGTTCTCCCTGTGTCTGTGTGGGTTTCCTCCGGGTGTTCCGGTTTCCTCCCACATGCCAAAGACTTGCAGGTTGATAGGTAAATTGGCCATTATAAATTGCCCCTAGTATAGGTAGGTGGTAGGGAAATATAGAAACAGGTGGGGATGTGGTAGGAATATGGAATTAGTGTAGGATTAGTATAAATGGGTGGTTGATGGTCGGCACAGACTCAGTGGGCCGAAGGGCCTGTTTCAGTGCTGTATCTCTAAACTAAACCTCCCTGCTTTTGTACTCAATACCTCTATTTATGAAGCCCACGATCTCATGTGCTTTGCTAACTACTCCCTCAATATGTCCTGCCACCTTTAAAGATCTATGCACATGAACCTCAGATTCTCTGTCCCTGTACACTCTTTAGAACTGTACCATTTAGTCTATATTGCCTCTCCCTATCCTTTCTGTCCAAATGTCACCTCACACTTCTCTGTATTAATTTCCATCTGCCACTTGTCTGTCCTGTCTCGCCTATCTATGTCCTGTTGTAGTTGATTGGTATCATCCTCAATGTCTGCCACACCTCCAGGTTTTGTATTATGGGTAAATTTTAAAATTTTACTCTGTATTCCAATATTCAAGTCATTTATATATTAAAGAAGCATGTGTCCTGGCACTGAACCTTGGGGAATGCTGCTATCTTCCATCCTCCAGTTTGAAAAACAACCATTTACCGCGACTTGCTGTTTTCTGTCCTTACGTATCCAAGCTGACACAGACCCTCCAATTCCAACAGCCTCAATTTTGGTGACCAGCCTTTTATGTTGTACTTTGTCAAAGGCTTTCTTAAAATCCATATAGACAACATCCCTTTCTTTCTCTTCATCAACTTTCTCTGTTACTTCATCATCAAAAAATCAATTAATTAAGCACAATCTGCCTTTTACAAATCCGTGCTGGCTCTCCTTAAATAACCAAAGCTCTCCAAATGCCTGTTGATTTTTTTCCCTGATTATTATTTCTAAAACCTTATCCACCACTCAATAATTTTCTGCCACCTCCTCGGTACCTCGCCGTAACAACTGAGGCCTATCACTGCTGCAGAGAGAGACCCCATGAAGGAAATCATCTGCCTCACTATTCTCCAGGAGAACCACCAAACCAGCTGGCTAGATTTGCAAACCAGAAGCCTCAGAGCCACCGAGTTCAGTCGGAAGAGAATCAAGTCACCAAACTCCACAGACTGTATACCCCTATTTATTACTCCGGACTCTAACCCGACAGATCTATCATTCCCCACTCTGTAACCTATTTGTGTGTGTGAAAGTTGGACTGTAGTTTATTATTTTGCTTAGATCGGTTTAAGTACAATAAAGTTAACCTCTTTTTTTGTAAAACACAAGAAAACCTGTCTGATTGGTTCTTTTATAATCATAGCACATAAATAGTTGAACACTCACTGAACTGGCAAGTACATCCACCATAAAAAAAAAATTAGCCCTGTTGCGGTCAAACAAGGAGAGGGAAAAGAGGGGAGCCCTTCGACACCTCCTCACTTGATCGTAACAACACAGACTACTTCAGTATCTGGAGAGTTGCGAATGGTAGCGAACATCGGATAATCATCAGTGAACATCCCCACTTCTGACCTTATGATGGAGGGAAGGTCATTAATGAAGCAGCTCAAGGTGGTTGGGCCTTGGACACTACCCTGAGTAACTCCTGCAGCAATGTCCAGGGGCTGAGATGATTGACCTCCAACAATCACAACCATCTTTCTTTGTGCTAGGTATGACTCCCACCAGTGGAGAGTTTTCCCCTTGATTCCCATTGACTTCAGTTTGGCGATGGCTCCTTGATGCCACATTTGGTCAAATGCTGCCTTGATATCCAGGGCAATCACTCTCACCTCACCTCTTGAATTCATCTTTTTTGTCCATGATTGAACCAAGGCTGTAATGAGGTCAAGAGCCGAATGGCCCTGGCAGAACCCAAACTGAGCATCGGTGAGCAGGTTATTTCAGTTTAAGTGGCGCTGTCGATGACACCTTCCATCACTTTGCTGATAATTGAGAGTAAACTGATAGGGCAGTAATTAGCTAGATTGGATTTGTCCTGCTTTTTGTGGATAATGTTTTGGATGTGGCGACCAAATATAATATTTCCAAGTTTGCTGATGACACAAAACTAGGTGAGTTGTGAAGAGGATGCAAAGAGGCTTCAAGGGGACTTAGACAGGTTAAGTCAATGGGCGAGAACATGTCAGATGGAATCAAATGTGGAAAAATGTGAAGTTATCCACTTTGGCAGGAAAAACAGAAATGCAGAGTATTTCTTAAATAGTGAGACATTAAGAAGTGTTGATGTCCAAAGGGACCTGGGGGTCCTTGTTCACAAGTCACTGAAAGCTAACATGCAGGTGCAGCAAGCAATTAGGAAGACAAATGATATGTTGGCCTTTATTGCAAGAGGATTTTAGTACAGGAGTAAAGAAGTCTTGCTGCAATTGTATAGAACCTTGGTGAGACTGTACCTGGAGGATTATGTGCAGTTTTGGTCTCCTTCCCTAAGGAAGGATATACTTGCCATACAGGGTGTGCAACAAAGGTTCACCAGACTGATTTCTGGGATGGTGAGATTATCCGATGAGGCGAGATTGAGGAGACTGAACCTGTGTTCCCTAGAGTTTAGAAGAATGAGAGGTGATCTCATTGAAGCGTACAAAATTCTCAGGGTTGATGCAGGAAGAATGTTTCCCCTGGCTGAGAGGATCTAGAACCAGAATAAGAGGTAGGCCATTTAAGACTGAGATGAGGAGAAATTTCTTCATTCAGAGGGTGGTCAATCTTTGGAATTCTCTACCCCAGAGGGCTGTGGCAGCTTGAGTATATTCAAGACCGAGATCGATAGATTTCTAGGCATTAAAGACATCAAGGGATATGGGGATAGTGCGAGAAAATGGCATTGAGGTAGAAGATCAGCCATGATCTGGTTGAAGGGTGGAGCAGGCCCGAGGGGCAGGATGGCCTACTGCTGCTCCTATTTCCTATGTTCCCACGTAGGACAAACCTGGGCAATTTTCCACATTGTCGGGTAGATGCCAGTATTGAAGCTGTACTGGAAGAGCTTGGCTAGGGGAGTGACTTGTTCTGCAGCACATGTCTTCAGTACTACAGCCAGGATGTTGTCAGGACCCCTAGCCTTTGCAGTATAAATATAGTAAAGAGCAACATTCCTTGTAGGAATCAGTCTCCAAACAGATCCATTTGTGACTACTTTTTGCCCATGTCCTTCCAGCCAGTTCTTAAAGCAGCTCAATAAAGTACCACTAATACCAGAGACTTTAATCTTATAAAGAAGACTCTTGTACAGTACCTTATCAAAGCTTTTTTGAAGTCTAAGTAGACAATGTCTTCTGAGCTTCCCTAATCCACCATCTTCATAAATTCATCAAAAAATACAATTAGATTGCAGGACATGATCATTTTATGAGGCCACGTTGGGTTATTGGCCCCTCTCTGGCAAAGCAATCATATATTGCAGCCTTCATGATTCCCTTAAGCACCTGTCCTATAAATTGACAGGCCGATAGTTACCCAAGTCTGTCTTGTCACCTTTTTTAAAGACAAGGACTACAGTAGCCTCTAACCAGTCTATGGGAACTATCCCAGAGTCCAGTGAGTTATTAAAAATACAGGTCGTGTCTCACACAGCATGTGTTCCATCTCCATGAGGACCCTCAGGTGGATGTCATCCGAATCGGCTGCTCTATCTATTTTCACATTCTTAATTCTATCGAAAAAGTATTCATCTAATTTAGCATTACTCGTGTTACTGCTAATATCATTCAATTACAGTCATTAGCATTAACAGTGAAGAACGATGCAAAGCACAAAATTTATTATTTCCACCTGACCCAGTAAGTCCTTCATAACCTGTCCTTGAACATTCTTCAATGGCCCAATACAGTCTTTCATTGTCTCTGACTCTTCACATAACTGAAAAAGTTTTTCCCATTACAACAACTTGTATTTATATAGCTCCTTTAACATAATACAATATCCCAAGGCTCTTCACAGGAACATTATAAAACAAAATTTGACACGGAACTATATAAGCAGATATTAAGGCAGATAAACAAAAGATTGGTCAAAGAGGTAGGTTTTAAAGATTGTCTTAATGGGGGAAAGAAAGGTAGAGAGGCAGGGAGGTTTAGGGAGGGAATACAGAACACAGGGCATAGGCAGCTGAAAGCACCAATGGAGTGATTAAAATCCAGGATGCTCAAGAGGCCAGAATTAGAGGAGTGCAGATATCTCAAAGGATTGTGTGGCTGGAGGAAATTACAGAGATAGGGAGGGGCAAGGCCATGGAGGGATTTGTAAACAAGGATAAGAATTTTAAAATCGAGGCATTGCTTAACTGGGACAAATGGGAAATTTTTGGATTCCAGGACATGGGTGATGCTGGTAAGGACACATTTACTTCCCAACCATAGTTGCCATGACAAGGTGGTGGGCCAAGTTCTTGAATTGGTGAAATCCTGGTGATGATGGTGCTCCTACAATGGCATTAGGTAAGGATTTCCACGATATTGAACAAGCACCAATGACAAATGGCAATATACACACAAATTAGCACAGAGTGTGACTTGGTGGGGAACTTGGAGGGGATAATGCTCCCATGACATTGTTGCTCTTCTCCTTTTGTGGTCAGAGAGGTCAACAGAGCTGGGAGGTTATGTCAAAATTAGTTGCTGAAATGTATCCTATATATAATGCTAGAGGGGGTGGATATTAAGTGGATGGGGCCTTGGTCAAATGGACTGCTTTATCCTGGCTGCTGTTGAGCTTCTTGAGTGTTTTTGCAGCTATACTCATCCAAGCAGAAGGCAAATAATCTGTCACACTCCTGATGTGAACCTTCAGGATTGTAGAGAAACTGTGAGTCTTGTAGCCACATGGTTGATAAAGCTAGTCCAGTTAAGACTCTGGGTAGTGATGACCACCCCACCCCACCCCCTCCAGGAGGCTGATGGTAAAGGCTGGTTGATGATGGTGCTGTTAAAGCTCATCAATAAAACAGGTGAAGATGGTTGAGATAAGGACACTGATCCAAAGTCATGGTTTGCACTAACAAAGGCCAGGGAACGATAAATTAACTATGAACCAAGGAAGAAGCCACAGAGTGAAAAATGTTGCTTATTAAGGAATACAGGCCAGATACATCCATGGCTTTGTATTTCAAAGGATTTTTCTTATGCTGTTTAAGTGGTAATTGGTTCTATAAAATCCCCCTCCCACAAAGAATCTTTTAGATTCCAGCCAGAGGCAGGTGATGAAAAACTTCCTGCAAATTTAGAAACAATGGTTTTGAAAGAAGGAATGCTAGGAATAGCAATTTTAACAATATGAACAGGTTTTCCAATGAGATTAAGATTGTTTATTTATGATGACTGTTATCCTCTCTGGATAAAGTATCTACTATAATTACAACAGCAACTTGCACTTATATAGTGCCTTTACCATAATAGAAAGGTTCCAAGGCAAATCATGATACCGAGCCATGTAAGGAGTTATTAGGGCAGAGGTAGATTTTAAGGAGTGTCTTAAATAAGGCAAGTGAGGTAGGAAGGTAGAGAGGTGGAGAGGTTTAGGGAAGGAAGTCCAGAACAAAGGGCCAATGAATCTGAAGGCACGATCACCAATGATGAAGTGATTAAAATCAGATCACCTGATCTGTTCTAATCTTGGTACCTGTTCTTCTGGGTACCTGGTACCCAGAGAGTGCAGTAAATACCAGAATGACAGTAAATGGTATTTACACTGGGTGCACTTGGAATGCAATTTAGTTCTGGGACCGGTGACCATAGGGATTGTCCCCAGTTTGCCTGTGGACAGTGTTGATCTGCTCCTAGGTACTGATCTGGCAGAGGCGAAGGTGGCAGCTCGCCAAGCAGTGAAAGAGAGACTGAAGGAGGTCAGAGAGACAGGGCAGTAGCAGGAGACGGTCCCCTGCAGTTTCCCTGAATGTGTAGTGAATCGGGCCATGACCAAACCAGCTGCATAGTGTATTTTTAGTAACTTTAACTGAGTTAGAGTGTTAAGGTAAATAAACTTACATCTTTCTTGTTTAAAGCTGGGACAGCCTGTCTGATTAGCTCATTTACAATTACAATTAGAGAGCAGTGAGCAAGGACTCACCAAGGTGAAGCTAAAAACACTGTTTTAAAAGTTATACCCTGTTACGGGCAAACCATGAAAGGGGACAGAGGGGAGCCTGAGACCCCTTCCTCACCCAATCATAACACCAGTCTTTATGAATAAATCTGCACAATGAGTGCTAACAGGCTCTTCACCTACAGAGGTCATCATATCAGAGTATGATGCTGATATATATAGTTTCATACTGCACTGCGTAGTACCTTTATCTAACAGGTTATCAGGGGCCCGGTCAGAGAAGTTTGGAGTGTGTATCCCATGAGAATATTGCATTTCCAAAAGACTCTCACAAATAATAACTAATATTTTGTCACAATTAAAAACAAAGTCAGCAAAAATGGAGAATCATGGAATTCAAGGGTTCTCTTGTAATAAAAACATCATTTGGTGCATGTAAAAACAATTTCTTGCATTTGTATAGTGCCTTTAACATGATAAAACATCCTAAGGTAGTTCACAGGAGCAGGTGAGGTGGAAGTGACTGCCCTTGACATCAAGGCAACATTTGACCGAGTATGGCATCAAGGAGCCCTAGCAAAACTGGAGTTAATGGAAATCGTGGGGAAACTCTCCACTGGTTGGAGTCATACCTAGCGAAAAGGAAGATGTTTGTGGTTGTCAGAGGTCAATCATCTCTGCTCCAGGACATCACTGCAGGAGTTCCTTAGGGCAGGGTCCTAGGCCCAACCATCTTCAGCTGCTTCATTAATGACCTTGCTTCAATCATAAGGTCAGAAGTGGGGATGTTCGCTAATGATTGCACAATTTTCAGCACCATTCACGTCTCCTCAGATACTGAAGCAGTCCGTGTAGAAATGCAGCAAGACCTGGACAATATCCAGGCTTGGGCTGGTAAGTGGCAAGTAACATTCACGCCACACATGTGAATGACCATCTCCAACAAGAGAGAATCTAACCATCTCCCGTTGATGTTCCATGGCATTCTTCTTTGGCCTCCTTATCTCGAGAGACAATGGGTAAGCGCCTGGAGGTGGTCAGTGGTGTGTGGAGCAGCGCCTGGAGTGGCTATAAAGGCCAATTTTAGAGTGACAGGCTCTTCCACAGGTGCTGCAGAAAAATTTGTTTGTCGGGGCTGTTACACAGTTGGCTCTCCCCTTGCGCCTCTGTCTTTTTTCCTGCCAACTACTAAGTCTCTTCGACTCGCCACACTTTAGCCCCGCCTTTATGGCTGCCCGCCAGCTCTGGCGAACGCTGGCAGCTGACTCCCACGACTTGTGATCAATGTCACAGGACTTCATGTCGCGTTTGCAGACGTCTTTAAAGCGGAGACATGGATGGCCGGTGGGTCTGATACCAGTGGCGAGCTCGCTGTACAATGTGTCTTTGGGGATCCTGCCATCTTCCATGCGGCTCACATGGCCAAGCCATCTCAAGCGCCGCTGACTCAGTAGTGTGTATAAGCCGGGGATGTTGGCCGCCTCGAGGACTTCTGTGTTGGAGATACGGTTCTGCCACCTGATGCCAAGTATTCTCCGGAGGCAGCGAAGATGGAATGAATTGAGACGTCGCTCTTGGCTGACATAAGTTGTCCAGGCCTCGCTGCTATAGAGCAAGGTACTGAGGACACAGGCTTGATACACTCGGACTTTTGTGTTCCAAGTCAGTGCGCCATTTTCCCACACTCTGTTGGCCAGTCTGGACATAGCAGTGGAAGCCTTTCCCATGCGCTTGTTGATTTCTGCATCTAGAGACAGGTTACTGGTGATAGTTGATCCTAGGTAGGTGAACTCTTGAACCACTTCCAGAGTATGGTCGCCAATATTGATGGATGGAGCATTTCTGACATTCTGCCCCATGATGTTCGTTTTCTTGAGGCTGATGGTTAGGCCAAATTCATTGCAGGCAGCCGCAAACCTGTCGATGAGACTCTGCAGGCACTCTTCAGTGTGAGATGTTAAAGCAGCATCGTCAGCAAAGAGGAGTTCCCTGATGAGGACTTTCCGTACTTTGGACTTCGCTCTTAGACGGGCAAGGTTGAACAACCTGCCCACTGATCTTGTGTGGAGGAAAATTCCTTCTTCAGAGGTCTTGAACGCATGTGAAAGCAGCAGGGAGAAGAAAATCCCAAAAAGTGTGGGTGCGAGAACACAGCCCTGTTTCACGCCACTCAGGATAGGAAAGGGGTCTGATGAGGAGCCACCATGTTGAATTGTGCCTTTCATATTGTTATGGAATGAGGTGATGATACTTAGTAGCTTTGGTGGACATCCAATCTTTTCTAGTAGTCTGAAGAGACCACGTCTGCTGACGAGGTCAAAGGCTTTGGTGAGATCAATGAAAGCAATGTAGAAGGGCATCTGTTGTTCGCGACATTTCTCCTGTATCTGGCGAAGGGAGAACAGCATGTCAACGGTCGATCTCTCTGCACGAAAGCCACACTGTGCCTCAGGGTAGACACGCTCGGCCAGCTTCTGGAGCCTGTTTAGAGCGACTCGAGCAAAGACTTTCCCCACTATGCTGAGCAGGGAGATTCCACGGTAGTTGTTGCAGTCACCGCGGTCACCTTTGTTTTTATAGAGGGTGATGATATTGGCATCGCACATGTCCTGAGGTACTGCTCCCTCGTCCCAGCACAGGCAAAGCAGTTCATGTAGTGCTGAGAGTATAGCAGGCTTGGCACTCTTGATTATTTCAGGGGGTAGTGCTGTCCTTCCCAGGGGCTTTTCCGCTGGCTAGAGAATCAATGGCATCACTGAGTTCCGATTTTGTTGGCTGTTTGTCCAGCTCATCCATGATTGGTAGAGGCTGGGCTGCATTGAGGGCAGTCTTAGTGACAACATTCTCCCTGGAGTACAGTTCTAGGTAGTGCTCAACCCAGCGGTCCATTTGTTTGCGTTGCTCAGTGATTATGTCCCCTGATTTAGATTTGAGGGGGGCGCTCTGCTTGATGGTTGGCCCAAGAGCTCTCTTAATGCCATCATACATTCCTCTGATGTTTCCGGTGTCTGAGGCCAGCTGAATATGACTGCATAGGTGTTGCCAGTAGTCATTTGCGCAGTGCCTGGCTGTTCTTTGTGCAGTGCTTCTGGCTGCTTTAAGTGCTACCGATGTTAACTCGCTGGGGGCTTTCTTGGAGTTCAACAGTGCAATGCACTTAGCAGCTATGACAGGTTCCAGCTCTTCATTATGAGATTGAAACCAGTCTGCATTTCTCTTCGCACTTTTGCTGTAAGTGGTCAAAGCTGACTCATAGATGGCGTCTCTGGTGTGGGCCCACTTGGTCTCAGCATCCCCTGTGGGAGTGTTTTGAAGGGCTGTTACATTACCATCGCTGAAACCCCCACTATCAACATTCTGGGGGCGACCATTGACCAGAAACTGGACTGGAGTAGCCATATAAATACCATGTATATAAAAGCAGGCTAGGAATACTGCGGCGAGTAACTCACCTCCTCATTCACCAAAGCCTGTCCACCATTTACAAGGCACAAGTCAGGAATGTGATGGAATACTCTCCACTTGTCTGGATGGGTGCAGCTTCAACACTCAAGAAGCTTGACATCATCCAGGACAAAGCAACCTGCTTGATTGGCGCCCAATCTACAAACATTCACTCCTTCGACCATCGACGCACAGTGGCAGCAGTGTGTACCATCTACAAGATGCACTGCAGCAACGCACCATGGCTCCTTAGACAGCACCTTCCAAACCCGCGACCTCTATTACCTAGAAGGTCAAGGGCAGCACATGTTTGGGAGCACATGTTCCCCTCCAAACCACACACCATCCAGATTTGGACCGATATCACCCTTCCTTCACTGTTGCTGAGTCAAAATCCTGGAACTCCCTTCCTAAAAGCACTATGGGTGTACCTACCACACATGGACTGCAGCGGTTCAAGAAGGCAACTCACCACCACCTTCTCAACGGCAATTAGGGATGGGCAACAAATGCTGGCCTAGCCTGCGACGCCCACATCCCATGAATGAATAAAAAAAATCATCAAACTAAGTTGACATCAAGCCATATAAGATACTTATACAGGTGGCCAAAAGTTTGGTTAAGGAGGAAGGTTTTAAGGAAAGTCTTAAAGGAGAAGAAAGAGACAGAAGTTGAGGGAGGGAATTCAGGAGCTTAGGGACTTTGTAACTGAAGGCACGGCCATTAATGGTGGAGTGATTAAACTTGGGATGCGCAAGAAGCCAGAAATGTAGGAGCGCAGAGATTAGTCGTAGGGCTGATGGATGTCTATTACAAAATAAATGGAAAAATCATTGATTCATTGGGTTTTCTTATTCCAAACACTTTAAATAGGAAGTTACAACTATTATAAATTATGGCAAACTTCATTGTCCAGTTTTCAGCAGTAACACAAATAAATGCCACTCCATGTGAGCAATAACAATTTCCACAGAATCAAAATCTTTATTTAAAAAGTTCAAAAAGAGAAAGCTTTATTTTTAATTGCAGACATGCCAATGTCCTGCTGAGCTTTTCTTTCTTCACTCTTGCTGCCAAACCTAACATGCAATGATAATAAGGTAGTTTCATCAGCAGGCTGTGATGCCTCTTATGTTTTCAGAGTCGGATTTCAGTTGCTAGTCTGAACATAAACAATGCCTGGTTAGCCTGCAACTCTGATACCTGAAAGCAGCTTGTGTTACCTTTACATATTGTTTTTTTCTTTGACTATTCTGTTTAGATTTTTGATTGCCAAGAATTACATTTTTAAGCATCATACTAAAAGTTTCATTAGTATGTTCTGATCATTTCAAACATAATGAAAGCTGGAGAACTTGACGCGGGAGTTCACCTAAGCTGCTGTTTGTAATATAGGATTAGCAATTAGCGTGATCGCTGAAAGCTACTGATGCCACTCAGGCTGTAGGTTCCTCCTACTTTCCATCGTACATTTTCACTGTAACGTGTCATGTTAGTAGTGGCTTGCTGAAATTATTATGCTCTGTGCTGACCAGGCTGCTGTCAGGTAATAGTAACATACTTGTAAAATATTAGTACCTTCCCAGCTGAAGTTATTCCTCCTCCCAAGCCCTGTCCCTCAGATCACTGTACCATTTCCCATTCAAAAGGATAGCAAAGCAACTTTTTACCTCACAGGAAAAAATTAATAAAGCTAAACAAACTAGATTATACAATTAGGAAATAATTGTAACTGGACAGCAATGGGGAAAACTCAAAATTGTTTTATATCGTCTCCAAAAGCATCAATCTTTCCTTGTGGTGTGAAACTACATCCAAACCACACCAGAATCAAATGTGATATCAGCAAGAAACAAGCTCTATAAATAGCCCAAAGAAGAAAAATGTCTCATCATTTGTGTAAGTGCTTGATATTTTTCCCTCTTCGGTTCTGTAGATTATATGGAACTGATAAACGCTTCTGGTTTCCTGGGTTCTTTCATTTTATATTTTTATTTATATTTTATTTATATATTATATTTTAAAGACTGGTCATATGATTAACTCCACAAGCAATAGCTAATAGATTCAGGAAGCAAAGACTTCAAAAAACACTATCCGCTGTTCATTCCTTATCTATGGATTTTCTTTTCTCTTGTACACCACCCCCCCCCCCCATCCAGCTCTGAAGTTAGTCACCACTCCACTGAGTTATACAGAATTCACTTAGCTGAATACAATGGACTTTATATTTAGTGATATTATTTACAGTAACCCAAAAATAGGTCCAGTTTCTACTCAATTTAAAATATGATTTTGTTCGAGAATTTGAGTATATTGTTGTGCTTTAGCCGTCATCAGGAGCTCACAGAGATGAGGAGGAATTTCTTCTTTCAGAGGGTTGTGAATCTTTGGAATTCTCTTCCCGAGAGAGCAGTGGAAGCTAGGTCATTGAATATATTCAAGGCTGAGTTGGACCGATTTTTGATCTACAAGGAAGTGAAGGGTTATGGGGGACAGGCAGGAAAGTGGAGTTAAGGTCACAATCAGATCAGCCATGATCTTATTGAACAGCAGAGCAGACTTGAGGGGACAGATGGCCTACTCCTGCTCCTATTATGATCTTATGAATCTTATTTAACTCAAGAGCTTTTGGGGGATTCATTAATTATTCCCTCTTGTAATACACGGGTCAAAACAAACTGCAAGCCTGAAAACAGGACAATAGGACCTGTCAGCAAGCCAGCCCAGACTGCTGTCACCCATGCCAAGGTGGTGCAATCCAAAGCCAGGCCCTCAAGGGTGCCCTGCAAAGCCATCTGCCATCTCCCCTCCCCTCCCCACCCCCGGTGAAAGTCAGCAGCCTTCCACAAACCGTACTGCAGCCACTAGGGTAGTATTGAGTCAGAGCACTAGGACAGGGAAAGGCACCTGCAAGACAGGCACTAAGTGAATGTGCAGGGTGAATAATTCCATTTTGTTTGCATAATTGGATATGTTGCTAGATAAAGATGTAATGGAAAGGCTTTTGTTGGTGGTTTTTATTGTAGGATATTGGCCTCGGCAACACTGATGAGGCATCTCGGATGGATGTCACAGTGGGAAATAGTAGATCCGTGGCATAAAAAGGAAATTGTCCTATGGGAACTGGGGTCTGAGCAAGTACTGTTGGACGACTCGTCTGGAGCGAAGGGGTTCAGGAGGGATCCTTCCTGCCACGCCCTCTTTTACTCCTGAGGGGGCTTCGGATACCAGTTGGCAATGGCTGTGCCCTAAAGATTGAGGATGCAGCAGACCACCACAAATTTGGACACCACCTCCAGCGTGTACTGGAGGCCTACTCCCAAGTGGTCCAGGCATCAGAAGCATTGTTTGAACATGCCAATGGTCTGCTCCATGATGTTTCTGGGCTCCATGACGCTTGTTATACATGTGCCGTCCTCTTGTGGTGGAGGGGGATCATGAGCCATTTGCACAAGGGGTATCCTTCATGCCTTTGAAGCCGGCCTCTGGTTCTCCATGGATTGCAAAGATGGCAGGAATGGGAGACAGCCTCAGAATGAAGGCATTGTGATTGCTGCCAGGATAGCTGGCATTCACTGACATGATGTACTGTGCATGGTTGCACACCAATTGCACATTGATAGAATGGTAGCCCTTGCAGTTCCTATACCTCCCCTCATAGACATGGGGCCCGCAAAGCCACAGGCGTGCAGTCGATGATGTCCTATACCACACAAAATTCCATGATCCTGCAAAGCCACATGCCTGCTCCTCATATTTCTCCCTACTGAGGGAAAAAAACAATGTATTCACCACTCTTGACATAGATGGCCTCCATTACCTGCCAAATATATCGATGGACGGCAGAGTGGGAGAAGCTGGATATGTCGCCCACTTCTGCCTGGAAAATTCTGGATGTATAGATGTTCAATGTCACTGTGACCTTAATGTCTACTGGCAGCGCTGACCTTGCCCTGGTGTGAAGCTCCAGATCATGTTTAAAGAGGTGACAGAGTTCTGGGACCACCTCCTTGTTGAATCTGCACTGCTCCTGGGTTGGGCGGGGGTTAAAAAAAAAGTGCTTGAGAAACCCGTGTGGATAGGGCCTTCTGTGCAGAACCTTCCTACTTCCTTTTCATGAAGGTTCCCCTCTCTGCAGCCTCTGCTCCATTTGTTGGTCATATTACAGACCCAGAGGCATGCAACCACAGTCCCCATACCTTGTACAGAGTTGGGTCACCAGATCCTTTGGTCTCCCTGAATGTATGCAGCCACTCATTACAAAACCTCCAAAAACAAGCTACAGCACCTCCACTAACTTTTGTACAGCAGAAGTAAATCAAAAGCATTTCAACTGCAAGTCGGATGCCTTGCCCTTTAATGCTAATGGGGATGGGGGGAAATTCCTCATGCAGTTGGATACATTTTCAGCTGAGTAATTAGCACAGGCCTTGTGTGGACTTGTGCAGACAAAGTTTACATGTGTCAGATCTCTCCTCATGCTACTGGTGCATGCACAGCATACCTGCTCTAGCAGCTCTACAGAGCTTGATTTCATGACCCAAGATTAGTGATCCCTTTATTAACTGTAATTAGTCAATCCCAACACCAAAGATTGTTGTTTCGACCAGTTACAACCTTGTACGGCAACAATAGTAACTTTGTAGGTTTCCTCAGCCCCTCTGGAGGATGGATTTAACAGGTCTACAAAATAACTTATGTTGCTCTCTAAATGAAATTTCAGGATAGATTTCCCCTCCTTTGGGGTATGGAGTGATATTTACTTTCACCATTGATATCTGCAGATCAACTATTCTTGAAATCCACTAAAATTACATTAAATTGGTCTGAAGGGGCACAGCAAGCAATTCCAGTTCAAAGATTCAGTATCATTAAAAGAGCTATTATTTTAAACTAGGAGAGACTCACAAAACATTTGCAGTCAAATTAGAATGTTTATTGCAACTTCTTTGAATACAGGAATTTCTACTTATTATTTCACCAGCAGAATCAGAATTTCTCACTGGATAAAGCTATATAAAACTGTCAATCTGTAAAAACAAGCTGTGGAATACAAATACAAACATTGTCAAGAGTTTGGCCTCGTGGTTTGTTTATAGTCATAGAATATGAAAGTCTAATTGGGAACGGTTTTCTCCCGAGTTGAAAAGGCAGATTTACATCGGATAGGCTCAATATTATTCAAAGAAGAAACACTCTATTTCCTTGAAACCTGCCTGTTATAATTTCAGCATCGGTAATCGAAAAAAACAGCTTTCTAACTAACAATCTTATTCCATGATGAAGTCCTTGTTTAGGATTCAAGTTTCATAATATTATAACTGCTTCTTCCTGGAGTCTATGTTTGTGCGATGGAGTTACATTGGAGTTAGACTGTGCAGACACTCAAGAGTATAGACTATTATCTTCTTCGTCTATAGACCTGATACTGATGTATTCTTGTAATTCACCTGGCAGCTTTTCTAAAACTTTTGCATTCAAATCTAGTGAATTATCATTTTTAGCATCAAGAATACATTTTGAATTATAAGCTGTATTAAATTGTCTCCACCATTTTGCCACACGTAACCAATTCTATCATCTCATCCACCCCTCCCATCCCATCCCCATTCCTCCCATCAATCCCATTCCTCACGGAAATAATCTCTCCAGACAGGGTAACTCTGTTGTTGGGCTCCCTTTACCTTCCGCTGTTTTTGTTTTCCACCAAACGTTGGCAGCCGCACCTGCATCACACGCTCCAATCCTCCACATTCCACGTGTATCTGCATGTGCCAGGCACCGCCTACCAAATCAACCCACCAGACGTGCCCCTAAAACTGACCAATCAAAACCGTGAGACAAAAATAGTTTTGTTATTAGAGATGAGGATATAGTGAATGAATACGTGGCTGAAGAGATGGTGTGAGGGGGAGGGTTTTTGATTTCTGGGACATTGGGACCGGTTCTGGGGGAGGTGGGACCAGTACAAACTGGATGGGTTACACATGGGCAGGACCGGGACAGATGTCCTAGGGGGAGTATTTGCGAGAGTGGTTGGGGAGGGTTTAAACTAAAATAGCAGGGGGATGGGAACCTTTGCAAAGAGTCAGAGGAGGGGCGATCAAAGACAAGAACAAAAGACAGTAAGGGGAATAAGAAAAGTGACAGGCAGAAAAATCAAGGGCCAGAATCAAACAGGACCACAGTGAAAAATAGTGGGAAAGGGACAGGTAATGTTAAAAAGACAAGCCTTAAGACTTTGTGCCTTAATGCGCGGAGCATTCGCAATAAAGTGGATGAATTAATCACGCAGATAGATGTAAACGGATACGATATAGTCAGGATTACAGAGACATGGCTGCAGGGTGACCAGGGATGGGAAATGAACATCCAGGGGTATTCAGTATTTAGGAAGGACAGACAAAAAGCAAAAGGTGGTGGAGTTGCATTGCCGGTTAAAGAGGAAAGTAACGCAGTAGTGAGGAAGGATATTAGCTCTGACGATGTGGAATCTGTATGGGTAGAGCTGAGAAACACTAAGGAGCAAAAAACATTAGTGGGGGTTGTATATAGACCCCCAAACTATAGTGGTGATGCTGGGAATGGCATTAAACATGCAATAAAGGAACATCTGTAATTATGGGTGATTTTAATCTGCATATAGATTGGGCAAACCAAATTAGTCACAATACCGTACAGGAGGAATTCATGGAGTGTATACGGGATGGTTTTCTGGACCAATATGTTGAGGAACTAACTAGAGAACAGCCCATCCTATACTGGGTATTGCGTAATGAGAGAGGAATAATTGACAATCTAGTTGTGCGAGACCCCTTGGGAATAAGCAAACAAAATATGATAGAATTCTTCATGAAGGTGCTGTTGGGAGGATTTTAAACTAATTTGGCAGGGGGAGGGGACGCAGACTCCTAGCAGAATAGGGACACAGCTAAGCACAGGAAAGCAAACAAGTCAAAGGGAATACAGCGGAAGTAAGTTTCAAGGAAGTAAGATCAGGATGGAAGGCCTCTATTTTAATGCCAGGAGTATTGCAGGTAAAATGGATGAGTTAAGGGCAACGATTGACACGTGGAATTGTGATATAGTAGCCATCACGGAGACATGGTTGAGGGAGGGGCAGGATTGGCAGCTCAATATCCCGGGAAATAGAATCTTCAGGCGAGACAGAGGAGGGGGTAAAAGAGGAGGGGGCATTGCAATATTAGTTAAGGAGTCAGTTACTGCAGGAAGGAGAGATGATATCTTGGAGGGGGCATCAAATGAAGCTTTATGGGTAGAGTTTAGGAATAAAAAATAGACAGCCACATTGCTAGGTGTTTATTATAGACCCCCAAATAGTCAGCGGGAAATTGAGGAGCAAATATGCGCGCAATTTGCAGAGATGTGTAAAAATAATAGGGTAATTATATTAGGTGATTTCAACTTTCCCAACATTAATTGGGATAGTCATCGTGTTAAGGGCTTTGATGGAGTCGAGTTCTTAAAATGTATACAGGAGAACTTTTTAGCTCAATATGTAGAGGATCCAACAAGGGAGGGTGCAGTGCTGGACCTAATTCTGGGGAATGAAGCCAGACAGGTGGCTGATGTGTTGGTGGGGGAGCATTTTGGTGATAGTGACCATAACATAGTACAAATTAAGCTGGTTATGGAGAAAGAAATAGACAAGTTGCAAAAAAAGGCTTTGGGATTGGGGGAGAGCAAATTTTAGTAAAATAAGGCAGGATCTGGCCAAGGTAGACTGGAAAGGGTTACTTGTCGGGAAATCTACAGAAGAGCAATGGGGGGCATTCAAAAAGGAAATAGGTAATAGGTAGGAGCAACAAGCCCAGAGAACCATGGATGACCAGAAACATTCAGGGTATGATGAGAATGAAAAGAGAGGCTTTTAGAAAATACAAGGAGAGCAAATCAATGGAAGCATTAGTGGAGTACAGAAAGTGTAGGATGGAGCTTAAGAAAGCAATTAGGAGAGCAAAGAGGGGATATGAGAAAGGTCTGGCTGGTAAAAGTAGGGAAAATCCCAAGATATTCTATAAGTATATCAATGGGAAGAGGATAAACAGGGAAAGAGTAGGACCCATTAGGGACCAAGGGGGAAATTTGTGGGTGGAGCCAGAGGACATTGGTAGGGTGTTGAATGAATACTTCCCATCTGTCTTCACCCAAGAGAATGAGGATGTAGATATGAAATTCAGGGAGAGAGATTGTGAGGTTCTTGAGAAAATTGTCATAGGGAGTGACAAGGTATTGGAGTCTTGGAAGGCTTAAAAGTGGACAAATCTCCAGGTCCAGACAATTTGTGTCCCAGGATGCTGTGGGAGGCGAGGGTGGAGATTGCAGGGGCTCTGACCCTAATTTTTAATTCCTCTCTGGCCACAGGGGAGGTGCCAGCGGACTGGAGAACAGCTAATGTGGTCCCACTATTTAAGAAAGGTTATAGAGATGAGCCAGGGAACCTCAGACCAGTGAGTCTCATGCCAGTGGTAGGGAAACTATTGGAGAAAATTCTGAAGGAATCTATCACCACTTGGAAGGGGAAAATTTGATTAGGAATAGTCAGCATGCCTTTGTCAGAGGGAGGTCATGCCTAACAAATTTGATTGAATGTTTTGAGCATTTGACCAGGTGTGTCGATGAGGGTAGTGCAGTTGATGTAGTTTACATGGATTTCAGCAAAGCCTTTGACAAGGTCCCACATGGGAGACCTATCAAGAAAGCAAATGCACATGGGATACAAGGTAACTTGATAAGGTGGATTCAAAATTGGCTTAGCTGTAGGAGACAGAGTGTGATGACAGACGGCTGTTTTAGTGACTGGAAGCCAGTGTCCAGTGGCATAAAACTGGGATCTGTGCTGGGTCCCTTATTGTTTGTCATTTATATAAACAACATAGATGACTATGTGGGGGGTAAGATCAGTAAGTTCACGGATGACACAAAGATTGGCTGAGTGGTTAACAGTGAGGCGGAGTGTCTTAGGTTACAGGAAGATATAGACGGGATGGTCAAATGGGCAGAAAAGTGGCAGATGGAATTTAACGCTGATACACTTTGGAAGGAGTAATGTGACACGGAAGTATTCAATGAATGGCCTGACACTGGGAAGTTCCGAGGAACAAAGGGACCTTGGCGTGTTTGTCCATAGATCTCTGAAGGCAGAAGGGCAGGTTAATAGGGTGGTGAAAAAGGCATTTGGGACACTTGCCTTTATCAATCGAGGCATAGATTACAAAAACAGAGAGGTCATGTTGGAGTTATACTGAACTTTGGTAAGGCCACAGCTGGAGTACTGTGTGCAATTCTGGTCGCCACATTATAGGAAGGATGTGATTGCATTGGAGGGGGTGCACAGGCGATTCACCAGGATGTTGCCTGGGATGGAACATTTAAGCTATGAAGAGAGGTTGGATAGGCTTGGGTTGTTTTCACTGGAGCAGAGAAGACTGAGGGGTGACCTGATCGAGGTGTACAAGATTATGAGGGGCATGGATAGAGTGGATAGGAAGCAGCTGTTCCCCTTAGTTGAAGGGTCAGTTATGAGGGGTCACAAGTTGAAGGTGAGGGGCAGGAGGTTTAAGGGGGATTTGAGGAAGAACTTTTTTACCCAGAGGTTGGTGATGGTCTGGAATGCCCTGCCTGGGAGAGTGGTAGAGGCAGGTTGCCTCACATCCTTTAAAAAGTACCTGGATGAACACTTGGCACGTCATACGGCGGCACAGTGGCGCAGTGGTTAGCACCGCAGCCTCACAGCTCCAGCGACCCGGGTTCAATTCTGGGCACTGCCTGTGTGGAGTTTGCAAGTTCTCCCTGTGTCTGCATGGGTTTTTGCTGGGTGCTCCGGTTTCCTCCCACCACCAAAAGACTTGCAGGTTGATAGGTAAATTGGCCATTATAAATTGCCCCGAGTATAGGTAAGTGGTAGGGGAATATAGGGACAGGTGGGGATGTGGTAGGAATATGGGATTAGTGCAGGGTTAGTATAAATGGGCGGTTGATGGTCGGCACAGACACGGTGGGCCGAAGGGCCTGTTTCAGTGCTGCATCTCTAAATATAAAATAAATAACATTCAAGGCTATGGGCCAAGTGCTGGCAAATGGGATTAGGTAGACAGGTCAGGTGTTTTAATGTATCGGTGCAGACTCGATGGGCCAAAGGGCCTCTTCTGCACTGTATTATTCTGTGATTCTGTGAAGATGGAGAGTGACGGAGTTGATTCTGAGACTAGGGTCCTGAATCTTAATAAAGGAAACTGCAAAGGTATGAGGCGCAAGTTGGCTATGATGGATTGGGAAACGTTACTTAAAGGGATGACGTGGATCGGCAATAGCAAACATTTAAAGAGCGCATGACTGAACTGCAACAATTGTTTATTCCTGTCTGGCGCAAAAGTAAAACGGGAAAGGTAGCCAAACCATGGCTTACAAGGGAAATTAGAGATAGCATTAGATGCAAGGAAAAGGCATACAAATTCGCCAGAAAAAACAACAGACCTGAGGATTGGGAGAAGTTTAGAATTCAGCAAAGGAGGACCAAGGGATTGATTAAGAAGGGGAAAATAGAGTATGAGAGTAAGACTGCAGGGAACATAAAAACTGACTGTAAAAGTTTCTATAGGTATGTGAAGAGAAAAAGATTGGTGAAGACAAATGTAGGTCCCTTACAATCAGAAACAGGGGAATTTATTATGGGGAGCGAAGAAATGGCTAACCAACTAAATGCATACTTTGGTTCTGTCTTCACAAAGGAGGACACAAATACCATACCAGAAATGTTGGGCAACGCAGGGTTTAGTGAGAGGGAGGAACTGAAGGAAATCAGTATTAGTAGAGAAATGGTGTTGGGGAAATTGATGGGATTGAAGGCCGATAAATCCCCAGGGCCTGATAATCTACATCCCAGAGTATTTAAGGAAGTGGCCCTAGAAATAGTGGATACATTGGTGGTCATCTTTCAAGATTCTATAGACTCTGGAACAGTTCCTACAGATTGGAGGGTAGCTAATGTAACCCCACTATTTATAAAGGGAGGTAGAGAGAAAATAGGGAATTATAGACCAGTCAGCCTGACATCGGTAATGGGGAAAATTCTAGAGTCCATTATCAAAGATTTTATAGCAGAGCACTTGGAGAACAGTGGTAGAATCGGACAGAGTCAGCATGGATTTACGAAAGGGAAATCATGCTCAACAAATCTACTAGAATTTTTCGAGGATGTAACGAGTAGAGTTGATGAGGGGGAGCCAGTGGATGTGGTTTATTTGGACTTTCAGAAGGTTTTCGACAAAGTCCCACATAAGAGATTAGCGTGCAAAATTAAAGCGCATGGGATTGGGGGTAGTGTATTGTGATGGTTAGAAATTGGTTAGCAGGCAGGAAACAAAGAGTAGGAATAAAGGGGTCTCTTTCCGAAAGGCAGGCAGTGACTAGTGGGGTACCGCAGGGATTGTTGCTAGGACCCCAGCTATTCACAATATATATTAATGATTTAGATGAGGGAACTAAATGTAATATTTCCAAATTTACAGATGACACAAAACTGGGTGGGAGGGTGAGTTGTGAGGAGGATGCAGAGAGGCTTCAGGGTGATTTGGACAAGTTGACTGAGTGGGCAAATGCATGGCAAATGCAGTATAATGTGGATAAATGTGAGGTTATGCAATTTGGTAGCAAAAACAGGAAGGCAGATTATTATCTGAATGGCTATAAACTGAGAGAGGGGAATATGCAACGAGACCTGGGTGTTCTCGTACACCAGTCGCTGAAGGTAAGCATGCAGGTGCAACAGTCGGTAAAAAGGGCAAATGGTATGTTCATTGTGAGAGGATTCGAGTACAGGAGCAGGGATGCCTTGCTGCAATTATACAGGGCCTTGGTGAGGCCACACCTGGAATATTGTGTGCAGTTTTGGTCTCTTTATCGGAGGAAGGATGTTCTTGCTATAGATGGAGTGCAGCAAAGGTTTACCAGACTGATTCCTGGGATGGTGGGACTGACGTATAAGGAGAGATTGAGTCGGTTAGGATATATTCGCTGGACTTCAGAAGAGTGAGGGGGGATCTCATAGAAACCTATAAAATTCTAACAGGACTTGACAGGATAGATGTTCCAGAACCAGGGGTCATAGTCTAAGGATACGGGGTAAACCTTTCAGGACTGAGAGGAGGAGAAATTTCTTCACCCAGAGAGTGGTGAGCCTGTGGAAGTCACTACCACAGAAAGCAGTTGAGGCCAAAACATTGTATGTTTTCAAGAAGGAGTTAGATATAGCTCTTGGGGCGAAAAGGATCAAAGGATATGGGGGGAAAGAGGGAACAGGTTACTGAGTTGGATGATCAGCCATGAATATAATGAATGAAGAGCAGGCTCGAAGGGCCAAATGTCCTACTCCTGTTCCTAGTTTCTATGTCTAAGAGCTACGTTACTACAATATTGACAAGGAAAGACCAACCCAAAAGACAAACAGCAGCCTTGGGATGCATGTCTGTTCCTGCAATTCATCACACAAGATCCTGGATCAGGCTGGGAGGTAGCAGTAGATCATGGCTAAATGCTTCCCCACAGGGGAGAAATAAAAAGAAAGACTGCATTTACAGTCCTGCTCTTTCCTGCATAGAACACAGCTATGCCCTCCCCCTAGGGTACTATAACAAATACACCCCCATTCCTGAAGTCAAACATGATGTGTTTCAGACTTAAACTAGTGATTTAATAAGTAAAATGTTTCACAGCTGTTAAAAGGATTAAAGTAAATTTCCTGAAACTAAAATAAATATACAGATTATCAGTGATCAGAGTCTGATAGGAAGAGAGAGAAACACATACACAGACAGAAAGACAGAGGGAGAGAGGCAGGAGACGACGATGGAGAAAAAGGGCAAGAGGGACACAAGCAAAGGGAGGTAGAAATGAAGGGAGAAAAACACAAAAGAAGAGTGCAAGAGAGAGAGTGAGAGAGGGGTAGGGATGGAAGGGGAGGAGTGGGAAGAGAGGGAGAGACTGAAAGACGAACAATTTAGGTGGAACCTTTCATCAAATATTCTCAGCCGAAGAGAGCTCAGGTAAAGGTGACACAACAGGAAGCTCACTGCCCTGGCACATCTCCAGATGCCAGCCCTGCATTACTTGTTCACTTTGCCACAAATGTAGCTCTCCTTGCAACTATCATGTAATCTGAAATGTAGCACAATCCCATAATCAACAACTTCTACTTGAAACACAGTAAACAGGGGGGGAAAAATGGAATAATTCTTGATTTCTTGTTGCTTGTGCATCTGAAAATTGAGTCAACTCTCCCTCTATATCTAAATAATCTCCCAGTGATTATCTAAATACTTCCTGATCAGCTGATCCCTGCTTTTGGAATTGGGTCATAACAATCTGTGTAGATGTCGATTAAGAAAATATTAAATATTTGCCCCATTTTAATTAGATCCAATTCCTGCTTCACCAGGAGTAAAAAAAAAGGCGGCATTCCCTAAAGTTAATATCTGATTTCTATAGCAGCTGTGTTTTTTCTTTATTAAAAGTACAATTAATCTAAATAGCTGGTGTAATTCTTATTGAGGGGATGGCTAAGAGTTTGAATAATTAAGTAAAGCTTGCAGGTACAAAGCACATTCGTGCTGAGAGAGACTTCTTGAACTGAAAGGAAAACTGAGTGAACTGTTGGCAGAATGGATCTTTGCTGAGAGAAGGTAAAGAGTGAGTTTGGTCTGAACAGGAATTGGGTGGAGATAAAGTGGGTCTGAATTTCCAACATCCATTGTGTAAGTGAGTGTTAGCTCCAATTAATTTTGTTCAGAATATCATAGCAGAAGTGAAGCAATGCCAGATCGGGAGAAAGGCTATGATATAGCATGCATAATACGGCATGTCCTGGATCTGCAAAGTATCCATGAATAGAAATACCTAATGCAGGGAGTCTTAAAGTTGGGGTTGCTCTAACGGAATAGTATGAGCACAACCACTAAATGAATGCATTCTGCAACATATTTCTTGAAGACACATTACAGAAGGTGGTTACTCCACTGATTGGGAGGAATAGCAAAGCAGAGGAAGGCGATTGAGTAACTGCCTGCAAGGGATGGCAAAGAGGACCCAGTATATGAAAACTCTGTGGATACAGTTTCCATCACTCATGATGCAAACAAAGATGGTGGTAGATGGGAAGGTATTCAAGAACAACGCCATGGAAGAAGGGAGCTACACGTGGGGCAAATCAGAGACTCTGGTAATTAAACCAGGAGAATGAGAATAGTGGAGGATTCTATAATTAGGCGTATTTTTCAGCCCTGACTAGGAGTCATGATTGGAGGGTTGACTGCCAGGTGCCAAGGTAAGGAACATAATTAAATAGGTGGTAAAACCTTTGAAATGGAGAGGAAAAACAATTTTTTTTTAAAACGCAGCGAGTGGTTAGGACCTGGAATGTACTACCTGAGAGGAAGGTGGAGGCAGATACAATCGGGGCTTTCAAAGGGGAATTGGATAAGCACCAAAGTGCAAAAAATTTCAGGGCTACACGGAAAGGGCAGGGAAGTGGGACTAGCTGAGTTACTCTTGCAGAGAGCTGAGAGCTGGCATGAACACGACAGGCCGAATGGCCTCTGGTGCTGTAACCATTCTACGATTGTATGAGGGGGAAATCAGCCAGAAGTCATGGTATGGGAAGAAACCAATGACACAGAAAAGAGTAAGATAGAAATTTTCCAGAAAGAGTTTGCAGTGGTAAGATCTAAAATGCATAACTTCAAGGGTAGTCCCAGTACCATGTACACACTGAACAAGTTAGGGAGAAACAGACAAATATCTCAATATGTAGGGAGATTATTCAAGGTTCTTGAGGAAATACACGAGTCAAATCTCTGATATGTTAAACACTACCATAAGTTAGAGAACCAGAGGACAAAGTCTCAAACTTGGAAGAAGGAAGGTTCACACTTCGTATAGATTTAACTTCACTTCATGCACAGGATAATGAATATGTGGAACAGAGTGTTCAATAAAGCAAATAGTATGGAAAAATTTGAGGGAGAATTGGTCCGATATTTGAGGAAATAGACAATCAAGTGACAAACTGCAGTGTCAATTTTAGTCATGTATTTTTCTATGTGCCATTGATAGGGCTTTCTTGTAGTGCTTAATTATAAAATAGGGAAATATAGAACTTCAAATGTCACGAAAAACCTGCCAATCACATCTTAAAATACCAACAGCAATTTTCTATGTATAACCAGCACTTTGCTGGTTTATAATTATATTAGATACACTGGGTTTTATGCCTTTGTCCCAATATAAACAGTATGTTAGATATAGTCTTGGATCTGCTTTTTTTTGGTAAGCATTATTGAATAGAACATAAACTGGATTTCTGGTTCATTTTCTCCAGGTAACAGTTGAACATTATGTGTGAGAAATTAGGGTAACATAAGCTCAAATCAAATCAAGCTATGTTCCATTGATTCTGGCTTACACCCATATGATAAAGAATAGGTTATTTATAGCTGTTATAATTTCTTCTCTACACATATCAGTCACAGTGGCTTTTTGCTATTTTCTTAACTATTAGTCAGGTATAAACATTTCAATTAAAGCCAGTGTTGCTACCCGACTTATTTAGTACATTGATATTAACAGACTACAGATAAAGGGAAATCACTTGGGACAATACTTTTCAATTTTGTCCAATAAATCTCGCACAAAACCCTTAATTCCCCACCTCAAAATGCTACTAGCAATAGACACTAACCCACAGTATTTACTCCAGCATTGTACAACTCGAAATATTCTCTCCAAGGACAACCCAAATTTGGAAGGTCCAAATTCATCAGTGAGCAGTTAGATGTGTTTTTCCACAGTTCAAATGGTCATAAAAATTTCACACCTCCTAGTGACAACACTGAAATATATTTGATGTTCCACTGGTATCCCAATTCTTACACTTGGTCAGAAAGACAAGTCCATTCTCAATGCAATAGGTGCCAAAATAGTTCCAATCATGGACTGGAATACATAGACACAAAGTTTAAAGCATAATACTGGCATGTCTTTGTACAGCAAAAGTAAACCATGTGAAGCAGAACCTTGGGATCCTATTTACTATAGACACAAGGAGCCATTACTGATATATGACATCCTCCTCTTCACTATCCTCATTTGCCTGTCCATTTCTTAGCAGTAGCTCCATATTGATATCAGTCAATGTCATATCGTGGAGTTTATCCATCCTTTTAGCTTTGGAGGAGGCTGAGAAAGGAGAAAGACAACAATAGAAAAGTAAAGTCAGTGAGACTCTAAATGAACAATGAAATTGGGAGCAAGCCTCTGCTTTGAAGTTGTAACGTACATTCCACTGGTTTGACCATGATATTACTTTGTAAGTATTCATAACTTATGAAATTGTCACATCGTTCAGACAGTATAACTGTAATTATATACTTTGATATGAGATATGTTTAGTTTAGAGATACAGCACTGAAACAGGCCCTTCGGCCCACCGAGTCTGTACCGACCATCAACCACCCATTTATACTAATCTGACACTAATCCCATATTCCTACCACATCCTCACCTGTCCCTATATTTCCCTACCACCTACCTATACTAGGGGCAATTTATAATGGCCAATTAACCTATCAACCTGCAAGTCTTTGGCATGTGGGAGGAAACCGGAGCACCCGGAGAAAACCCACGCAAACACAGGGAGAACTTGCAAACTCCACACAGGCAGTACCCAGAATTGAACCCGGGTCGCTGGAGCTGTGAGGCTGCGGTGCTAACCACTGCACCACTGTGCCGCCAAGTAAAAATCGATATGTCTGTGGAAACAAACTTCATTTAAAAAAATGGTTTACATTAAATTCTTTGAGACTGAATGAGGTGATGAAATTATCCATGTTTCCTATCAGGATGTTCTGAACCTACTTGTTCTCAAGTTTTCCCAAAGAGAAAATTTAAAGGCACATCACCCTGTGGCACTAACATAAAACTGCACTTCCAAAAGTAAGCTCCATACCTGTGAAATCTCATCTTACTTAGAAACAAATAAATCTTGTTTAGGCTGCACCCAAGCAGAACCAGTTAAAATACTCCTTTTACCCACAACCTCTAACTAAGGAAATTCTTGCAACTGGAGCTCAGTGAAGACAAGTTTTGAAGAAATGTTTGACGAAAACAAGAATACGAGTAGGCCATTCAGCCCCTTGAGCCAGCTCCACCATTCAATTCGATCATGACCGATCTGCAGCTCAATTCCATTTACCCGCCTTCGCTCCATACCCCTTGGCACCCTTACCTAACAATAATCTACTGATCTCAGTCTTGACAGTTCCAACAGTCCTAACAGCCTAATGTAGGGAAGAGTTCCAAAAATGTGTGGAAAGGCGTTTCCTGATTTCACTCCTGAACGGCCTGGCTCTAAGGTTATCACCCCCTGCTCTGGATTCCTTCATGAGAGGAAATATTTTCCCTGCATCTGCTCTACTGAATCATTTTAATATTTTAAATACCCTCAATCTACTACACTCGGAAATACAAACCAAGTTATATAACCTGTCCTCAATTTAACACTCTCAGTCCCTTCTAAATGGAAAGAAGCAGAACACAAATATTATTTTATACTGAAGTTTCCTCACGTGCTGTGTGTTTTCAGGCTACTTGTCACTCCATTAAAAACTTTTACAATTTACTTTATTTGTTCTTGGGATGTTGTCAAAACTGGTAAGACAGTATTTATGGTTTATTCCTAGCTGCGCTGAGGGCATTCAGCCAACCACTTTTTCCTTTAAATTAAAAAAGTGTGAGCACAGTCACAAGTAGCCAGACCAGCTTGGCATGTCAGGTCCCTTCACTAAAAGGACATTTGTGAACCAGCTGGGTTTTTACAACAATCCGACAGCTTCAATGGTCAATATTTCTGGTACTCACCCACAAATTAGCAAGTTTATTGACTTCAGTTATCAACTTAAGCTCACAACAGCTGGATTACTAATCTTGCACCATAAACCACTAGGTTACAATGCTGATTCCAGTTCATAAACCAATAAATATGAAACCTTACCATTTGGAAAAGGAAACTATTTATGTTCATCCTACTACAGAAAGATCTATCTTAAGTTCAAAAAGAAAATAGCTTTACCTTCTGAATAAATGACTTTAAGTGCAACATGCAATGAGATGCCAGAGAGACACATTGCAAATCCCAGCCAGTTTAATGTACTTAGCTGGTCACCCATCACATGGCTAGCAAGGACCAGTGTGCATACTTCCTGCAAAAGAAATGTAAAAGCTCCTTTGGGATTCATTTCCACAAGTTTGCTATCCTTCCTGTGCAAATAAAGCACAATCCAAAAACATACTTGAGCTTTTTGTCATCACTTAACACTGGCTAAAATAGATATTCTTCCCAGCTTCAATTGTACAACAATTTTACAACTCACACACTTTCGAACAGGAGTTCTCGTCCGTGTACCAGAGCCTGGTCTCTAATCGTATCAGCCATCGCTGCCAAAGGACAAAGACCCTGCTTTGCTCTGACCGTGTGGTAGTCGGTGTGCAACGGCCACTCCACGTTAAAAGAACACACACACAGGCATCTTCCACCCCCTCAAAATGAATTTCGGGACCTGGACTATTCGATTACCTAAGGACCCACAACCCTGGAGTGGAAGAAAGTCATCCTCATTCCTGAGGGACTGCCTAAGAAGGGAAGACGACTGCATAGCCGTTTATAAAAAGGTTTTTTTTAAAAAAGCAGCTTTTTGCATATCAAAAGCATAATTACAGCACGGATTCCTTTTGCAAAGAATGAATTTGCAATCTATGTGCATTATGTTTATCCTCATTGTTCTCAAGTCATTCATATAACAATGGGCCAATGCAGAGACCTGATGATCCCACCCAAATCACCAGCCTAACTTTCTCTTTCAAATGCTGAGTAACCCAGTAGGTATTCTTAGAATGGTGTGTTTTTATTTCAGATTTCCAACATCTGCAGCTCTTTTTGTCTTCGTCGTTTGGACAACTGCTTTGTGATCATGACTGCAACACAGTGTCACATAGAAAGGTTGGAGACCAAAATGACTCACCTTAAAAATGCCTGCTATGGATAGAGTCAAGCTGGAGGTTTTAGAGACCAATAGAAATTCAGAGAAACACAATCCGAATGCCAGAAATCCCCCTGCAGCCAATACAAGCAGTATATGCAGCAAAGTCAAGGTCTCGTAGTAACAGAACAGTTTCTCCGAGGCAGACAGACTTCATCCTTGAGAAAAGAAATACTCAATATTAGCAGAACACTGAGGCCCTAAGCTAAGCAATAGCGATTCAATTAAAATTTAGAATTATAGTTTTACAACACAAGAAAATGTTCAGCACAGAAACAGGCCATTCAGCCCAACTGGTTCATGCTGGTGCTTATGCACCACACAAGTCTCCTCCCACTCCAATCATCTAACCCTATCTGTATATCCTTCTGTTCCTTGCTCCTTCATGTACTTTTCTAGCTTCTCAAATACATCGATGCTATTCACCTAAAATACTATTTGTGATAGCCAGTTTCATATTCTAACCGCTCTGACTAAAGTAGTTTCTCCTGAATTCCCTATTGGATTTATTAGTGACTACCTTATATGTATGGCCCCTCGTTTTGGTCTCACCCATAAATGGAAATATCTCTCTGTCCACCCTGTCAAACTCTTCCATAATTTTAAAAACCTCTGAAGAGTCCCAGCCTGATCAATGTTTCCTGAGAGGTTTAACCTCTCAGTTCTCGGGTCATCCTTGTCGATCTCTTTGCACCTTTATCCTTTTATAACATGGAGACCAGAACTGTGCACAGTAATTGTGATGTAATCAAGGTTATCTGCAAGTTTAACATAGCTTTTCCAAAATGCAAAAGGATTTTGCATTCCAGTGTCAGCTTGTCTCAGTGGTCTCCAAGACAAAAATCAGGGGTTTAAACCATAGACAAGACCGACACTTCAGCACATTACATTGCTGGAGGTGTGGTCTCTAAGAACAGATACTAAACGGAAACCTCGTCTGCCTGACCAACATTCCTCCATCAACCAAAAACACCCAAACAGATTAATCAGTGGTTTATCTCACTTTCTGATGGTGTAAGTTTGGGATGTGCAAATCAGTTTGCCATATTTGCCTACATAGCAAACATCCACAGTTCAAGCAAATCACAGGCTACAAAGTGTTTTGGGATGTCCAGACGACTTTCCAGCAATACTGAGAGAAAGGGAGAGGAAGTGACTTGGGGGAAGCAGAAGAGCAAAGGTGAGGGAAGAGAAAACAGCTCAACATACAGCAAAGAAGAAGAGAACAAGACACTAATTACAGAATGGCAAACTGTCAACAAAACTTGCATCTCAGTGTACCTAAACGCATTAAACCTGCTACCCAACAAAAATTACAGGCACAGCAAAAAGAACCGAGGGGAAAGTCATTAATAAAACATTAAGGACCTGAATAATTAATGATGACCCTTGCTGACAAGGAAACATTCATGGATTCATGGTGAAGGCAGGACTGTGATTCACTCAACAGTTTTCCAACACTCACGGTCTAGGTACACATGAAAATGGAACCCATACATAACTACCATCAGAAGGGAAGGGAAGAAGCCAGTGTTATTTTGAGATGTTTACCGAGCATGTCCCACCTCTATAAAACCCTGGTACTGATTGCCCAATGTCCCCAAAAACATTCCTCCCAAATCTCAACTCTTCTCCCAGTCCTCTCACATCTTTTGGTCCTCCAACAACTCTCACACACCATGTCTCTGCTCCAAACACTCTTGGGCCCGACCTTTCTATGACGTTATCCCCACTACTCTCTTCCCAACACCGTTCCATTTTTTTCTGACCTTACTACCCTGTTTCCAGTACTCCCACAGCCCAGGGCCACCAATTTAAATCAAAACAAAAATTATCCTCCCAGAGTCCTACCCTCTGGACAAACACCAGAGACCCAAAATCCTCTTGTTTAATAAAGCTTATTGTTTATAAGATAGGGCTGTCAATCAATCAAGATCAAAACAATACCTTACCATGTAGAGCTTTTCCTGCAAGTTTAAAAAAAAATGACAATTTGTGACACTTCACGTAGAATCCCAAAAGCAGATTAATACAAAGTTTGCACTGAGACTACGCGACACTCATTGCAGACCCATTACACAAGATACAGGACACCATATGTACACTGATTATAGTAAGGTTTTGTTCCTTGCTGTTCTTCACTGAGGTCTGCAGAGTATTGGCCTCCATCCCAACAAAACCAAGCGTACCTTCATTGAATACAAACAGTGGGAAAAGGCCAATAAACATCAGCAGCTGGAGATGGTACATGGTGTCAATGGGATTCTGTAAACCTGAAAAAAGGATTAAAGTTTAGCCATCTCTTCACATCCTGATAGCCTTTGGAAAACTGAAGTAGTGAAAATGTACTTCAATTTTCAAACAAACTTTTTATTACAGAATGGCTTTGCAACAGCCAAAATAAAAAGGAAAATAAATGGTTATATAACACTGGCAACAACTGCAATTACAAAACATTCAGTACAAGCAGCACCAAAATGGGATATAAAATCTGATTTTAAAAGAAAAGACACAAATATCAAACAAGATTCATGTATCCTACTGCATCAAGGATACATGAAGTGCACCCAGGCAATGTTGAACAAGTCAGGGTATATTTCGCAGCTTCTTGAAACAGAACACATGTTTAGACCCAGACTTGATATCAAACATCTGGAGTTGTAAATCATCAGCACAGGGTCATATCGAATTCTAAACCCCAGGATTGCATAACTGAGCGATAATCACCAATTTGTGGTTTCAATTGTCACGGTTCCGAAGAAGGGTCACTGACCCGAAACGTTAACTCTGCTTCTCTTCCACAGATGCTGCCAGACCTGCTGAGTGAATCCAGCATTTCTTGTTTTTGTTTCTGTATGTCTTAAGTTGACTTGTAGTTAAACTGTCACACTTCTAATTTGCACCCTTTGTGAGCAAGCAGAATCCAGCAAGGAGTGGGGGACGAAGCAAATTTCAGCCAATTCATTCACATAAATAAACACTTGGCATATTTTGATGATACACTGTTTCAATCGTAATGGTTCAATTTTTTTCCAAGTACATCTGGGCCCCATTTCAGTTTATTGACAAACCTGGAGTCAGTTAATCAGTCACATTTTAGAAGTAAGGCACTGTAATTCATTCTACCAATATGTCAAATAAGAATGCATAATTGTTTTCATTGTTGCCAGCAGATAACCAAGTTCTACTAGTTTGTCAGGACCAAGCAGAATCTAGCTTTGAGCCTCCATTCACCTGAAGCCTGACCCAGTTTTACTGGCAGCAACTGATGAGACAGGCACACTCGCGTATCTATCATTCCTCTGAGCTGGAAGCTGCTGGATTAAAGGGATAAATTACTGAATGATTCAGGTGCAACAGTTTTTGTATTTCATGTAAATAAAAATGTAATAATTGGGTGGATTAAATAGGCAACCACTTACAGGGAGTACAGCAAGTAAGTGATCCCCTTTTGTTTCCTCAGATTGTTTTACCTCACTCAAGGACAGGGTAATTAATTCACATAACCTCAGCTGAGCCTCAGTTCTCTGCATTTGCACTGGAGTTATATGAAGTGAAGAGGTGCAAAAAATAATGCAACGGGCTCATGGAATTTTGCCATTTATCACAAGCGGACTGGAATACAATGGGATGAAAATTACGTTATAGTTACATAAAAATTTGGTTCGACCCCTTTTAAAGTACAGTGCTCAGTTCTGGGTACTGCACCTCAGGCAGGATATACAAGCCTTGGAGGAGGGTGGTGGGGGGTGGAGTGGAGGGGTGTGGGGTGGGGGTGCAGTGCCAATTCAGCAGAATGATACAAGGGCTAAAGGATTAAATTATGAGAAGAGGTTGCATAGACAAGGCTTGCATTCCATTAAATGTAGAAGATTAATGGATGACCAAATTGCAGGTATTTATGATGTTTAAAACAAGTTGATACAGTGAATAGAGATTTCCCCTGCAATCTGGTAGGGAAATCCAGAAGAAGAGAGCAGAACCTTAAGGTTACAGCTAGGCTATTCAAAGGAAAGCTCAGGAAGCATTTCTTCACACCAAGGTCAGCAGAAATCTGGAATTTTTTCCCCCAAAAAGCTGTTGGGGTTGGGGGTCAATTGAAAATTTCAACAGAGATTGATAGATTTTGTTCGGCAAGAGTAGTAAGGGTTTGAACCGAGGTAGGTAGATAAGTAGATGGAGTTAAGATACCAATCAGCTGTGATCTAATTGAATTACTGAACAGCCTTGATGGCTTGAATGGCCTACTCCTGCCCCTATGTTTCTTTATCAGTGATTTTACAATTTTTGTACAGCACTGGGTCACCCCGTCAGTCACTATGGCTCCCCAGAGCACAGAAATTTTCAATCTACTGTTAACTCCCTCAGTGGGCATACTCACTGTCTTAGTCCTCCCTCTCTCAGTATTTCATGCAAGTTAGTGCCCATGTTGAATATGAGGAGAGAGACTTTGCATTCAAATGGAAAAGCGAAAAAAATCAAGTGCACAATATTATACGTACTGCAACGTCCACACAAACTCCCATCACAAAGATACCCCACTGTCCCACTCGAACAAGCTGTCATACTGAGGTATTGCGATTACCTAGATCTGCTTTCTGTGTAAGAATCTGTGTCAGCGTCCACCGTATCCCTCCTAGGAAGGATGCAACCAACACCAGAATGAATCCCTTCATGTTAAACTGGGTTGATTTGTACGTAAACATGAAGAGGCCTCCAGCTATTAACAAGACTACCATGATCAACCATGGTCTCTGGAAATAAAAACAGATTATTCAATAAATAACTGGAAATGATCAAGTACATCTTCACTCATTAAACAGACAATAAAATCAAAAATTTCTGGTGAAAGATTCCCATCCTAAACACCACTTCCAGACAACAGCTGATCAGTTTGTTTGTGCTCGGGTGGTGCTGGAGAGGGAGCGATTGGAGTCTGCATGCTTGAAGCCTTTCGCAATCAGTAAGCGCCACAAGGACTGTTTTGTATAAAGGGTATCCGGAATAATAATATAAATTTAGCTCCATAAAGGTTCCCTTTTCCTTGTTCAAAGTTATAAGGAAAAAAACACTACATCTTTCCAGCACTTTGTTTTAATTTCAGGTTCCTCAAATTTGCTTACTGAATCAAATATTCATGAAATTAAGGAAGGAAAACAATATCAGGTGACATGGGCCAAATATGCCTGGAGGGTGAGTGACATCATATGAAAAAATTACCCAAGAAACCACCCACTTGGCTTATTTCATATAACCTTTTTTACGATGGTAAAAGGTCACTTATGAAATAGTAAGGTTAGGATCCCCTGCCTCTTGGCACAGCAATCTCCAAGGTTATTCAGCAGAGCAATCTCCAGCTGCTGCTTCAGCCAGTTAATGGCAAAGTTATACTGTCACACTCTGCAGTATAACAGCACACCCAGAGCTGCTCCACTGACTTCATGGCAGCCTGTTCAAAGTTACTGCCCATCACGTGGGACAAAGAGTGGGAGCGGTTTACAATTTCCGAAGTGACATTTATTTTCAATTTAATAATATACAAAATGTAACACAAAGGACAAGAATATCACCCTGAAGGCCTAAATATTTCACCTGGAACATTTCCTACAGTGTTGACCTGAAATTCTTTACATAATATAAAAATGTTACATTTCATTTCACTACTTTTTTTTTAAAAAAGACAACAGCCCTGGCTACATTATGCCCATTTTCACTCTGTGCAGTTGCATTCACCCTAGTCACAGTATGCCTTCAACAGTACCTGCAGCTCTGTTTCACTCATCCCAGGTCCAGAATCTACTCCCTTCTCACTATCCAAAGCCCCAAAAACTCCTTCCAGGTGAAATAGCAATTTACTTGCGCTTCTTTCAATTTAGTATACTATATTCACTGCTCACGATATAGTCTCCTCTACATCAGGGAGAATAAACGCACCTTGGATGAACACTTTGCTGAACACCCTGAACTTCTAGTTGCCTGTCATTTTAATTCTCAGCTCCACTCCCACCCTGACCTTTGCCTCCAACACTGTTCCAATGAAGCTCAAAGTAAGCTTCAAAAACAGCACCTCATATTTCAATTAGGTTCTTTACAACCTTCTGGACAGCACTGAGTTCAACAATTTAAGATCATAAACTAACAAAAACAAAAACAAATGGGGGCAGAGGTTGTTTTTGGATGACAGCTGTTAGTGATGATTCTGCATTTTCCCATTAACACCCCCTCTGGACACATATTTTGTTTCTTTATTTGTCCCATTATCACCACTTTTGCCTTAAACCATTATTACTTTAGTATTTAAACCACCCCTGCTTTCCAGACTATTGCAGACCTTCCTTCTGGCTCCTGCCTCCTCCCTCTTTCCCTGCCCCTGTACTTGCTTGAATTTGTTACATCTCTCACTTTTTCCAGATGCAACGAATGGTCACAGACCTGAAACAAACGCCTTCTCTCTCCACAGATGCTGCCTGACCTACCTAGTATTTCCAGCATTTTCTGTTTCTATTCTCAATTTCTAAGTTTTACCTTCATTAAAAACCAAGGTATAGAGCAAGATGGGAGTCATCACGTATTGTGTCAGCAATGCATACAAGCTGCGTTTGCTGACAACGCAACCACTAGGTGGTGCAGTGCTTGCACATGCGCAAGTGCAGGCTCTTCAACTGGAACGTCAGTCTGCGACGTTCAGGCAGCTGCCAGGATTAAAGATGGTGCTGCTTAATTTATCACAGGAAATGCTTATGGCTAAATCCTTCTAGCAAACTAACTTTATATTAAGTTGGATGGAAGCCCAGTAATATGCTACTATGTAGTTATAGGATACTATCTGTAATCCTCAGATCCATTTAATATTTCAGTAATCCTATTAAATACAAAAGGAATTTTATGATTGAATGCCCATTGGAAGATGGTGAATTGGCACACGATCAAAAATTGGGCAGAGTATAAAATGTGCTGCCAATTCGTTATTGTGATTCGTTTATTTGACTGACCAGGACTGATTTCACCCAAACGCAGCTACTAGCTCCCACCCCACTGGTCGCTCTGCCCCCTCGGCAACTCGCTTTCTCCCTACTGGCCGCTTTCCACAGACCTCACTGCTTCCCCCTCCCCTTCTCCCTTCCCTTACCCACCCTCCCCTCACCTCCTCCCCCATCCCCCTTCCCTCTCCACTCTCTCCCTCCCCCTTCCCTCACCTCCTCCCCATCCCCCTCCCCTCTCCTCTCCCCTCCCCCTCCTTCCTTTCCTCTCACTCCCTCCCCATCCCTCCCTCTCCTTCCCTATCTCTCTCCTCCTCCCCTTCCTCTCCCCCCTCCCTCTCCCCCCTCCCTCTGCCCCTCCTTCTCCCCTCTCCCTCCCCGTCCCTTCCCCTCCCATCTCCCCTTCCCCTATCTCCCCCTCCCTCCCCTCCCTCCTCCCTTCCAAGTCCATGGGCCTTGAAGCCAATTGAAGCCTTGAACACGAAAATCAAGGCTGACACTCCAGTGCATTACTGAGGGACTGCTGCATTGTCTGAGGTGCTGTCTTTCAGATAACCATCAAGCACCCATCCAATCGAATCCCATTTTCCCGCACTTGGCCTGTAGCCTTGTATGCTATGGCATTTTAAGTGCTCATCTAAATACTTCTTAAATGTTGAGAGGGTTCCCGCCTCTACCACCCCTTCAGGCAGTGTGTTCCAGGTTCCAACCACCCTCCAGGTGAATTTTTTTTCCCCCGACTCCCCTCTAAACATCCTGCTTTAAATCTATGCTCCCTGGTTATTGATCCCTCCACTAATGGAAAAAGTTTCTTCCTATCTATCCTATCAATGCCCCTCATAATTTTGTATACCTCAATCAGGTCCCCCCCCCCCCCCCCCCACCAGCCTTCTCTGCTTCAAGGAAAACAACCCCAGTTTATCCAGTCTCTCTTCATAGCTGAAATGCTCCAGCCCAGGCAACATCATGGTGAATCTCCTCTGCACCCTCTCCAGTGCAATCACATCCTTCCTATAGTGTGGTAACCAGAACTGTACACAGTACTCTAGCTGTGGCCTAACCAACATTTTATACAGCTCCATCATAACCTCCCTGCTCCTATACACTATGCCTCGGTTAAAAAAGGCAAGTATCCCATATGCCTTCCTAACGACCTTATCTACCTGTGCTGCTGCCTTCAGTGATCTATGGACAAGCACCCCAAGGACCCTCTGACCCTTTGTACTTTCCTAGGGTCCTACCATCCATTGCATATTCCCTTGCCTTGTTAGTCATCCCAAAGTGCATCATCTCACACTTTTGAGGATTAAATTCCATCTGCCACTGCTTCGCCCATCTTACCAGCCCAACTATATCGTCCTGTAATATAAGGCTTTCCTCCTCACTTTTTACAACACCACCAATTTTCATATCATCTGCAAATTTACTGATCATACCTCCTATATTCACATCTAAATCATTAATGTACAAACAGTAAGGGTCCCAGCACCGATCCCTGCGGTACACCACTGGTCACAGGCCTCCATTCACAAAAACAACCCTCGACCATCACCCTCTGCCTCCTTCCACTAAGCCAATTTTGGATCCAATTTGCCAAATTGCCCTGGATCCCAAGGGCTCTTACCTTCTTAACCAATCTCCCATGCGGGACGTTATCAAAAGCCTTACTGAAGCCCATGTAGACTACATCAACTACTTTACCCTCATCTGCACATCTAGTCACCTCCTCGAAAAATTCAATCAAGTTTGTTAGACACGATCTCCCCTGACAAAGCCATACTGACTATCCCTGATTAATCCCTGCCTCGCCAAGTGGAGATTAATCCTGCTCTCAGAATTTTTTCCAATAGTTTCACTACGACTGATGTTAGACTCACTGGCCTATAATTCTAACAGGACTTGACAGGGTAGATGCAGGAAAGATGTTCCTGATGGTGGGGAAGTCCACAACCAGGGGTCATAGTCTAAGGGTACGGGGTACACCATTCAGGACTGAGAGGAGGAGAAATTTCTTCACACAGAGAGTGGTGAACCTCTGGAATTCACTGCCACAGAAAGCAGTTGAGGCCAAAACATCGTATGTTTTCAAGAAGGAGTTAGATATAGCTCTTGGGTTTAAAGTGATCACTGGATATGGGGGGAAAGCAGGAACAGGTTACTGAATTGGATGATTAGCCATGATCATCATGAATGGCGGAGCAGGCTTGCAGGGCCGAATGGCCTACTCCTGCTTCTATTTTCTATGTATGTTTCTATGTATAATTACCTGATACCCTTCTTGAATAATGGTACCACATTCGCTGTCCTCCAATCCTCTGGTACCTTTCCTGTGGCCAGAGAGGATTTGAAAATTTGTGTCAGAGCTATCTCCTCCCTTGCCTCACATAACAGCCTGGGATACATCTCAACAGAGCCTGGGGATTTATCCACCTTTAAGCCTGCTAAAACAGCTAATACCTCCTCCCTTTCAGTGTTAATTTGTTCAAGTATATCACACTCCCCCTCCCTGATCTCTACACCTACATCGTCCCTCTCCATAGTGAGCATCCAATCTCCTTTTGAAATCATTGATTATTTCCACTTCCACCACCCTCGTCGGCAGTGAGTTCCAGGTCATTACCACTTTCTGTGTAAAAAGAGTGCTTCCTCACATTCCCCCTGCATCTCATGCCCAAAATCTTCAATCTGTGTCCCTGAGTCCTTGTATTATCAGTTAATGGGAACAGTTTTTCCTTGTCTAACTTATCTAAGCCTGTACTTCTCTATCAAATCTTCCCTCAATCTCATTTGCTCCAAGAAGAACAATCCCAGCTTTTCCAACGTAACCTTGTAACTAAAATCCCCCATCCCTGGAGCCATTCTGGTAAATCTCCTCTGCATCCTCTCAAGGATGCTCTCACCCTTCCTAAAGTGCGGTGACCAGAACTGAACGCAATACTCAAGTTGTGGCCTAACCAGAGCTTTATTAAAGTTCAGCATAACTTCCCTACTTTTGTACTCAATGCCTCTATCTATGAAGCCCAAGATCCCATATGCTTTGCTAACTACTCTGCCAATATGCCCTGCCACCTTCAAAGATTGATGCACATGCCCCTGCAGAATTCTCTGTTTTTGCACACTCTTTAGAACTGTGCCATTAAGTCTACATTGCCTTACCCTATCCCTTCTGCCAAAATGCATCACCTCACACTTGTCTGTATTAAATTCCATCTACCATTTGTCTGCCAATTCTGCTAGCCTATCTATGTCCTGGTAATGTTCACGAATCATGATATGTGTTTTATTAGTGGATTCAAGGTGGCTCCTGGGCAATCATCTCCCTAAGGATCTCCTCATGGTGCATGTCTATCCTTGGCTACCTGCTGCCATCCTTTGCCATTTCTCCTCTCTTCAACTGTTTAAGCTCGCTTGACCCTAATTATGAGTGATTTTAGCCCAAACTTCAAGTTAACTACCAGTTTAAACAGCCTCTGTCTTTGTTTAAAACCCCAATCCTGGTCTTGACTGCTCTTTGTTTGTGAGCCCTGGAATAGATCTGGATCTTCTCTCAAACTTGTCTTCAAATTCCTGGATTTCTCTGGACATTGAGACCATGTTTCTGCTCTGGACTGCTTTGGAATAAACCGTAAGATGAAAATTCTGTCTCTGATGTTCTGCTGTGTTTTTGCTTTATATGCACTGGAAAAAATCTAGCAAAGATCTGGATCTTTGCTCAAACGTGGCTTCAAATTCCTTGACTTCTCTGGACAAGGCTCCTTAGAGAGCACCTTCCAAACCCACGTCCTCTACCACCGAAAAGCACAAGGGCAACAGATGCATGGGAACACCACCACCTGCAAGTTCCCCTCCAAGCCACACACCATCCTGCCTTGGAACTACATTTATTTATTTTTTATTCATTCATGGGATGTGGGCCTCACTGGCTATGCCAGCATTTATTGCCCATCCCTAATTGCTCTTGAACCGCTGCAGTCCATGTGAGGTCAGTCCACCCACAGTGCTGTTAGGAAGGAAGTTCCAGGATTTTGACCCAGCGACAGTGAAGGAACGGTGATATAGTTCCAACTCAGGATGGTATGTGACTTGGATGGGAACTTGCAGGTGGTGATGTTCCCATGCATCTGCTGCTCTTGTCCTTCGAGGTGGTAGAGGTCGTGGGTTTGGAAGGTGCTGTCTAAGGAGCCGTGGTGCATTGCTGCAGTGCATCTTGTAGATGGTACACACTGCTGCCACTGTGCGTCGGTGGTGGAGGGAGTAAATGTTTGTGGATGGGGTGCCAATCAAGCGGGTTGCTTTGTCCTGGATGGTGTCAAGCTTCTTGAGTGTTGTTGGAGCTGCACCCATCCAGGAAAGTGCAGAATAGTCCATCACATTCCTGACTTGTGCTTTGTAGACGGTGGACAGGCTTTGGGGAGTCAGGAGGTGAGTTATTCGCCACAGGATTCCTAGCCTCTGACCTGCTCTTGTAGCCACGGTATTTATATGGCTACTCCAGTTCAGTTTCTGGTCAATGGTAGCCCCTAGGATGGTGATAGTGGGGGATTCAGCAATAGTAATGCCATTGAATGTCAAGGAGAGGTAATTAGATTCTCTCTTGTTGGAGATGGTCATTGCCTGGCACTTGTGTGGCGCAAATGTTACTTGCCACTTATCAGCCCAAGCCTGGATATTGTTCAAGTCTTGCTGCATTTCTACACGGACTACTTCAGTATTTGAGGAGTCGCGAATGGTGCTGAACATTGTGCAATCATCAGAGAACATCCCCACTTCCGACCTTATGATTGAAGGAAGGTCATTAATGAAGCAGCTGAAGATGGTTGGGCCTAGAACACTACCCTGAGGAACTCCTGCAGTGATGTCCTGGAGCTCAGATGATTGACCTCCAACAACCACAACCAGCTTCCTTTGCGCTAGGTATGACTCTAACCAGCAGAGAGTTTTCCCCCTGGTTCCCATTGACTCCGGATTTGCTAGGGCTCCTTGATGCCATACCCGGTCAAATGCTGCCTTGATGTCAAGGGCAGTCAGTCTCACCTAACCTCTTGAGTTCAGCTCTTTTGTCCATGTTTGAACCAAGGCTGTAATGAGGTCAGGTGCTGAGTGGCCCTGTCGGAATCCAAACTGGGTATCACTGAGCAGGTCATTGCTAAGCAAGTGCTGCTTGATGGCACTGTTGATGACACCTTCCATCACTTTGCTGATGATTGAGCATAGGCTGATGGGGCGGTAATTGACCGGGTTGGACTTGTCCTGCTTTTTGTGTACAGGACAGACCGGGGCAATTTTCCACATTGCCTGGTAGATGCCAGTGTTGTAGCTATACTGGAACAGCTTGGCTAGGGGCGTGGCAAGTTCTGGAGCACAGGTCTTCAGTACTATTGCTGGAATATTGTCAGGACCCATAGCCTTTGCAGTATCCAGTGCCTTCAGTCGTTTCTTGATATCACGCGGAGTGAATTGAATTGGCTGAAGTCTGGCATCTGTGATGCTGGGGACTTCAGGAGGAGGCCGAGATGGATCATCAACTTAGCACTTCTGGCTGAAGATTGTTTCAAATGCTTCTGCCTTATCTTTTGCACTGATTTGCTGGGCTCCCCCATCATTGAGGATGGGGATATTTGTGGAGCCACCTCCTCCAGTTAGTTGTTTAATTGTCCACCACCATTCACAGCTGGATGTGGCAGGACTGCAGAGCTTAGATCTGATCCGTTGGTTATGGGATCGCTTAGCTCTGTCTATTGCATGCTGCTTATGCAGTTTGGAATGCAAGTAGTCCTGTGTTGTAGCTTCACCAGGTTAACACCTCATTTTGTGGTATGCCTGGTGCTGCTCTTGGCATGCCCTCCTGCACTCTTCATTGGACCAGGGTTGGTCTCCTGGATTGATGGTAATGGTCGGGTGGGGGATATGCCGGACCATGAGGTCACCGATTGTGGTTGAGTACAATTCTGCTGCTGCTGATGGCCCACAGCGCCTCATGGATGCCCAGTTTTGCATTGCTAGATCTGTTCGAAATCTATCCCAGTTAGCACGGTGATAGTGCCACACAACATGATGGACTGTATCCTCAATGTGAAGGCGGGACTTCGTCTCCACAAGGACTGTGTGGTGGTCACTCCTACCAATACAGTCATGGACAGATACATCTGCGGCAGGCAGATTGGTGAGGACCAGGTCAAGTATGTTTTTCCCTCATGTTGGTTCCCCCACCACCTGCCGCCTACCCAGTCTAGCAACTATGTCCTTCAGTACTCGGCCAGCTCAGTCAGCAGTGATGCTGCCGAGCCACTCTTGCTGATGGACATTGAAGTCCCCCACCCAGAGTACATTTTGTGTCCTTGCCAGTCTCAGTGTTTCCTCCAAGTGCTGTTCAACATGGAGGAGTACTGACTCATGAGCTGAAGGAGAGTGGTAGGAGGTAATCAGTAGGAGGTTAGCTTGCCCATGTTTGACCTGATGCCATGAGACTTCATGGGGTCTGGAGTCGATGTTGAGGACTCCCAGGGCAACTCCTTCCCTACTGTAGACCACTGTCCCGCCACCTCTGCTGGGTCTGTCCTGCCAGTGGGACAGGACATACCCAGGGATAGTGATTGCAGTGTCTGGGACGTTGTCTGTTAGGTATGATTCCATGAGTATGACTATGTCAGGCTGTTGCTTGACGAGTCTGTGGGACAGCTCTCCCAACTTTGGCACAAGCCCCCAGATGTTAGTAAGGAGGACTTTGCAGGGTCGATAGGGCTGGATTTGCCGTTGTCGTTTCCAGTGCCCAGGTTGATGCCGGGTGGACTGTCCGGTTTCATTCCTTTTTATTGACTTCCTAGCGGTTAGGTACAACTGAGTTGCTTACTAGGCCATTTCAGAGGGTGTGTAAGAGTTAGCCACATTGCTGTGGGTCTGGAGTCACATGTAGGCCAGACCAGGTAAGGACAGCAGATTTCCTTCCCTAAAGGGCATTAGTGAACCAGATGGGTTTTTACAACAATCGACAGTGGCCATCATTAGACTCGCTTTTAATTCCAGATTTATTAATTAAATTCAAATTCCACCTTCTGCTGTGGTGGGATTCGAATCCATGTCCCCAGATCAATACCCAGGCCTCTGGGTTATTAGTCCAGTGATAATACCACTCGGCCACCGCCTCCCCTTTTGTTGTTCATTCACTCTCGCTGGGTCAAAATCCTGGAACTCCCTTCCCAACAGCACTGTAGATGTACCTACCCTCAATGGACTGCAGCGGTTTAAGAAGGCAGCTCACCATCACCTTCTGAAGGGCAATTAGGGATGGGCAATAAATGCTGGCCTAGCCAGCGATGCCCTCATCCCATGCACGAATAAAAAAAAGTAAGATCATGCTTCTACACTTGTCAACATCGTCACAGATATCACTTCCATTAGTGCATCCTCCGATACTCTACTTCTGGATTTCACTCACTACACCTGTTTCCAAACTCAGCCAACAGTTCACCGATGCTCCATGGTAACTCCATCCTACCTAGCTCATCGTTAGCCCACTGTGGGACCTCTGACTTTAACTGTAGACTCCCTCCTATTATTTCCTATCCATTTCCCATTTACAATCAGGTGTTCATAAGATCATAAGATCATAAGATGTAGGAGCAGGAGTAGGCAGTCCAGCCCCTCGAGCCTGCTCCGCCATTCAATAAGATCATGGCTGATCTTTTCGTGGACTCAGATCCACTTACCCGCGTTCTCACCGTATACCTTAATTCCTTTATTATTCAAAAAGATATCTACCTTAGCTTTAAAAACGTTTACTGAAGCAGCGTCAACTACTTCACTGGGCAAGGAATTCCATAGATTAACAACCCTCTGGGTGAAGAAGTTCCTTCTCAATTCAGTCCTAAATCTGCTCCCTCTAATGTTGAGGCTATGCCCTCTTGTCCTAGCTTCACCTGCCAGTGGAAACATACTCTCCACTTGTATCTTATCTATTCCCTTCATGATTTTATATGTTTCTATAAGATCCCCCCTCATTCTTCTGAATTCCAATGAATATAATCCCAATCTACTCAGTCTCTCCTCATAAGCCAACCCCCTCAACTCCGGAATCAACCTAGTGAACCTCCTCTGCACCCTCTCCAGTGCCAGTACATCCTTTCTCAAGTAAGGAGACCAAAACTGCACACAGTACTCCAGGTGCAGCCTCACCAGTACCTTATACAGCTGCAACATAACCTTTCTGCTTTTAAACTCAATCCCTTTAGCAATGAAGGACAAAATTCCATTTGCCTTCCTAATTACTTGCTGTACCTGCAGACCAACCTTCTGCGATTCATGCACAAGGACACCTAGGTCCCTCTGCATAGCAGCATGCTGCAACTTTTTACCATTACTGTTACTCCTACCGAAATGAATGACTTCACATTTATTAACATTGTATTCCATCTGCCAGTCCTTTGCCCACTCACTCAATGTATCTATGTTCCTCTGCAATGTTTCACAGTCATCTGCACACTTTGCTCTGCCACTCATCTTAGTGTCATCTGCAAACTTTGACACCCTACAAGTGGTCCCCAACTCCAAATCATCTATATAAATTGTAAATAATTGCGGACCCAACACCGATCCCTGAGGCACACCACTAGTGACTGATTGCCAACCAGAATAGCACTCATTTATCCCCACTCTCTGCTTCCTGTTCGTCAACCAATCCTCTATCCATGCTAATACTTTACCCCTAACGCCATGCATCCTTATCTTATGCAGCAGCCTCTTGTGCGGCACCTTGTCGAAGGCTTTTTGGAAATCTAGGTACACCACATCCACTGGGTCCCCATTGTGCACCTTGCTCGTAATGTCATCATAGAATTCCAAAAGATGTGTCAAGCATGACCTGTGTTTAATGTATCCTATTGACTGTCATGCAATTGTACATGTAACTTGATTTTTTCCTCTGTCAGTTTGCATGCCAGGGTTAGGCACAACATGTTGCACCACAGATATTTGACAAAATTATTGACTCAGCCCTGGATATGGGGGCAATTAATCTGTATATAACGTATAAGGCAATCTAATGCCATCAAAACACACTCCAATTTAAAACACATTTCTTCCTATAAATAAAGTAGCTAAACCTACAAACATGAACGGAGGGCAGCACAACTGTATTAGCTAGCTAGAAAGCAATAAAGTATGCAATGCCAATGCAAATTACTTTTGTTGACAGAATAAAGCTAGCAACACTGTTACGGGATGGTAGAGGGACCTTATTAGATGACCTCTGTGGGATCACACTGTGCCAGGAGTGCAAATTCATCCAATAAATCATGAAACTCAAGGAGAGGATTGTTATTGTGGCATTGAGGTGAGACAGTGGAAAAATCAGCAATAGGAAGATGGACCATTTCTTACACTGCTGTTGTCACAAGACAATTTAACCCGTGATGGTCAATGTTTGTGCAACTTCTCCACTTGCTTGTAATATGTGGCTGAAGGCAGGACAGCCAACAAGTAGTGATCTCCGAATCAGGAAATTTTTATAGGATGAAGCAGATAGTACCTCAGAAGAGTCATGTAAAACAGAATATCAGACAGGAAGGGACAGAGAGATTAACAATAGAGCCAAGATTAGTTTATCCATCTTGGCAGGCTGTTAAACTAGCTTCGGGATTCTAAAATACAGAAACAACAGAATCTCTCACGGACAAAATGTTATTTGCTCACCAAAGCTAGTGACAAAATTAGATAAACACAATTACTAATAAAGAGCGCCCTTCACTTCCTCTAATAAAGAAATTCTCTTAAATTCACATGTCTACATCTCAGTCTATCACTATCAATTCCAATTCAGCTCTGGCAAGATAATTATTGATAAAAAGTTTTTCTGCAAAAGGTTGAACAGTTTTTACTGCATGTATTTTTCAGTTGCAAAATATTTAGTCACTATCTGTAAGATTGCACTCCAGACTAATTAATTTATGCCCAAGCCAAATCTATTACCTGTTAGCAGATATGCACTTTAACATAATGTAATTATATGATACAGGCAACTTTCAAATGACATTGACCGCGCAGGTTATCTTTCCTCAAATTGGATAGTTAATAATGCACATTGTAGTTATTGATCTTTGACATACTTGTAACACTTGCCCTTTTATCCAATTCGCAGAAAAAAATCAGTTAATGACTGTTTCTAACATGGTAATTGAAACATAATAACATTTTACTATGTCTTCCCCAACATTTTTAAAAATTGCAAATAGAGGATAGATTTTGTTAAGGAATCGTAGACAGTTCATCATAGATTAAGGTTTATTAAAGGTATCCATTACATTGTATTTAGTATCTATTGTATATGGGTCAGCGGCATCTTGTTTTTGTCACTATCACTTAGCCCCATTACACTTTTGTATTCAAGAGGGACCCACACCGCTGACTTCTAGAGATTCCTTCAATTTTCTTGCCTGTTTTCCCCTCAATATAAATTCTGGAGCAATGTGATTCCAAATGGATAGCAGCAGAATTGCGACATTTATATAAAAGTAAAAGCCCAGTAACTTTTGATATGTCACTGTGTTTGTGTCCCAAGTGAAAGTAACGCGTGCCAGAGCATAGAAATCGAGACATTCCCTCAGTGACTTTTGCCATTTTAATATGAGTTTACGTAACACAAGCCTTTAAACTTGTGTTTTAAAATAACCTAGCTGCAAGGTTACTTTAAAATCCAAGGTTAAAGGCTTGAAGCAGGGGTGTCCAACATTTTCACATGGGTGGGAGGGGGGGGGGCACATTACAATTCGTGTCTTAACATAGGGAGCTGGTGAGACAATTTCAGAAAGGTAAAGGCATTAAACATTTATCTTACTATTAATCAAAACAACAACAAATGTGCATTTTTATGAAGAAGCTTTAAATGAGTCTAATTTATTGACTTACTTTCTGGTCATTATGTTGGACACTGATTTAGTGAGACACGTGGCATTTTTGTGCTTGCACAAGTAGTAAATGTTTGCCTGCACACTTGCTGTAGCGATGCGGAGTATTCTGGATAGACGCTCTGTCTCCCACTTCTCTCTCTGTGTCTGTCTGTCTTTCTCTTGAGTCTTTCTCTCCCTCTCCCTTTCTGAGTCCCCCTATCAGAGATCCTCCCTCTCTGTGTCATCCCTCTCTCTCTCTTCCCCCTCGCTCTCTGCCCCTTTCTCTCTCTCTGTCTGCCTCCTCACTCTCTCTCTGCCCCTTTCTCTCTTTCTTCCCCCTTCTCTCTGCTTCTCACTCTTTCTGTCTGACCCCTCTTTCTCTCTGCCTCCATTCTCTCTCTGCTCCCCACTCTCTCTCTACCCTCTCCCACTCTCTCTGCATCTCTCACTCACTCTCTCTGCCCCCCTCTTTGTCTCTGCACCCTCTCTCTCTGCCCCCTTCTCTCTGTCTGCCCACTCTCTCTCTTTGCCCCATCTCTCTTTCTGCCCCTCATCTGTCTCTCTCCCTTCTCTCTGTTCCCTCCCTCTGTCTCTCCCCTCTCTCTCCCCATCCTCTCTCGCTCCCTCTCTTTCTGTCCCCCCCTTCTCTGTACCCTCTCCTCTCTGCCACACCTCTCTCGCAATGCCCCCCTCACTCCCCCTCTCTCTCTCCCTCTCTTTCTGTCCCTCTGTCCCCCCACCAACCCCCTCTCTCTCTGTCCCCCCTCTCTCTTGCTTCCCCTCGCTGTCTTCCCCTCTCTCCCCCTTTCTCTCTCCCCTCATTCTCTCTCCTCTCTCTCTGGGTCCCCTTCTCTCTCTCTCTCTTGCTCTCTGTTCCCCTTCTCTCTGCCCCTCTCTCTCTGCCACTCCTACTCTCTCTCTTTCTCTGCCCCCTCTCTCTCTGGCCCCTCTCTCTGTCCCCTCTCTTTCTCTGCCCCCTCTCTCTCTCTCTGCCCCCCTCTCTGTCCTCTCTCTCTCTCTCTGTCCCTCTCTCTTTTTCTCTCTCTACCCTCACTCTCTCCCTCTCTCTGTCCACACTCTCTTTCTGTCCTGCCTCTCTCTGCCCTCTCTCTCTGTCCCCTTCTCTCTCTCCCCCTTTCTTTCTCCCCACTCCCTCCCCTCCCTCTCTCCCTTTCTTCCTGTCCCCTCTCTCTCTTTCTCCCTCTCTCCCTCTCTTTATGCCCCCTCGCTCTCTCTGCCTTCTCTATCTCTCTGCCCCCCCTCTCTCTGTTCCCCCCCTCTCTGTCCCCCCCCCCCCCCACCCATCTCTCTGTTCCCTTCTCTCTCTCTCTCTGACATTTGCAGACAATGGGAACTCTCCACAGAGCAGCTTTATAATTGGCCTTTTTTTTTTAAATCGCAGCCGTCATTTTCACAGCTGACAGGTGCTTAGAGCAGAGACAGCGCTTCTGAATCTTGGACATGTTCGTGATTTTTGGCGGGCTTTTATTTTAAAAAATCAGAACCCGCTGGTAAACCACAAATGTGTCCGCGGTTCGGAAGCACTGTCTCTGTGCTAGACACCTGTCAGCTGTGAAACTGCGGATGCAAGGTTTTTTTACAGATCTTCTGGTCATAAAGAAGAAGCCAATTGGAAGTTTCTCATCCCTGAAATTACCAGTCATGGACCTCAAAATCTTTTACCTTGGACACTGTTGTCCATGTACGGACACGTTGTCGACCTCTGTCACATGCGCATTTTAGCTGCCTCTCCAGACCCAAATCCATCACTTCTATTTCTGCTTTTTTCTCCTTTTTTATTACTCATTTTCTCTTTACCCCTTCTAGAACCCTATCTTCTATCATCATGCCTCCCTTCACTTCTCCCCTCTTGGGTGCTCTGCCCTGCCAAATCCTAACCCTAACTCCTCAGTACTCCTTGACCTTCCTACTCTCCTGCTACCATCCTAGGCTTGAATCCCTTGGGGATAAATCTGCAGCACTCCTCTCAGCATCCTCCAAAAGGTTCATTGACGCACTCGGCACAGGCTCATTACAAGCAGCAACCCCAATTGCCCCATCCTATTCTCCTACCGAACTTCCCACCCAGTGCACCCGCTGGAAGCAAATCCTGCCAATCTCCTTCCCATCTATCTCACCCCACCGACTGCTGACCCTGTGGGATCTGCCAATGGATCAGCTCTCACCTTCGCTCTTTGCATCTCCCTCCAGAATGTCCAATCACTTCTGAACAATGCTTTTGCCATCCATAAATTTACAGAGGATGGTTGTATCAACATCACAGCCTCGACGGAAACCTGGCTGAGGGGTGATGACAACTCCCCCTTAAATGAAGCCTCCCCGCCTGACTATATCTTCCACCTCTTGCCCCATCAAGACCATCAAGATGGCAGTGTGGTTCTTACCACCAAATCACACCTTGGCCTGACCCCCTACTCCTCTTGCACTTTTGCCTCCTTTGAGCATCTCACCTTGTTCCACCCCTCTCACTTCTGATTTAAAATCCTTGTTCTTTGCTACCTACCAAAGTATCACAAAAGGTTTCTCACTGAGATATCTTCACTGCTTTCCTCCCTCAGCATCTGCACCAAATGACTTCTCATTCTCAGTGATTTTACCCTCCATCTCAATTTATCATGTTCTCTCTACTCTGAGTTCACTGCCCTCTTACCCTCCCTAAATCTCTGGCTCCATGTAAGCTCCCCAACCTATATTTACGACACCCCCTTGGCCTTGCCACCTCATGTTGCTTCGCTACTTGCATTGTATCAAACACGGACAAGGCCATTTCTGATCACTTCCTTGTGTCACTCGCCACCCACAACTTGCTTCCACACCCCAACCCTTCTGTAGCCGCACCTGAAAAAAAAACTATCCCCAATTCACTTACAACTGCACTTTCAAAATCCCAACTGTCTAGCCTTTGGACCTCTGTCGCCATGCTCTATTTACAGCTACTGATTTGCTCAACCGCACCCTCACCTGCACCTTTGATGCCCTATTTCCCAATAAAACCATTGCTCTCTCTCAGCCTAGCTGTTCCCCCGGTATGGCCCTCATCTTCACTTCCTTAAGTCCAAGGGATGCAGGCTTGAACAGATATGGCAGCCAAATGGTTTAGCCATCCACCACATGATCTGGCTGGGCCGCAAAACATTATTGGATCTTTCTGTCATCCGCTAAAACTGCTCACTATTCCAGGATCAACTCTGGAATGCAAAGATAACCCCTGGCTTCTTTACTGCAAACTGTCTTCTTAAACCCCTCTCCCCTGTCTCCTCCACCCTCACCTCCAATAAAAAGTGTGATGAGCTCATGGATTTCTATATCACTAAGACTGAGACCATCTGATTAATTGCCTCTCCTGCTTCCCTCCCTTCCATGTGCCCACTCGGCCAAACTTCCTCCAATGTTCCCGACAGGTTACGGCACTTCAGATGCACATCCAGACACCTTGAAAATGAGATGAGGTTTTCTGCCTCCACCACCCTTTCAGGCAGTGTGTTCCAGACCCCCAGCACCCTCTGGGTGAAAAATATTTCATCTCCCCTCTCATCCTTCTACCAATCATGTTAAATCCATGCCCCCTAGTCACTGACCTCTGTGCTCGGGTCAATAGGCCCTTTCTCTATCCAGACCCCTCACAATTTTGTACATCTCAATTGAATCTTCCCTCAGCCTCCTCTGTTCCAAAGAGAACAATCCCAGTCTATCCAATCTTTCCTGCATTTGCTGCATTTTTCCAGTCCTGGCAACGTCTTTGTAAATCTCCTCTGTACCCTCTCTAGTGCAATTACATCCTTTTTGTAAAAAGGTGGCCAGAACTGCACACACTACTCAAGTTGTGGCCTTATATAGTTCCAGGATAACCTTCCTAACAAAGCCAATGAAGTACTTTCAAACCATTGTGATGTAGGAAGTGTGGCAGTCAATCTGTACCCAGCAAACTCTCACAAACAGCAATGTGATAATGACCAGATAATGTCTTTTTAGTGATGTTGGTTGAGGGATAAATATTGGCTAGGACACGGTGGAGAAGTCCCCTGCTCTTCTTTGAAATAGTGTTGTAGGATCATTTATGCCCACCTGAAAGGACCAAGAGTTTAACAATTTATCCAAAAGACAGCACCTGCAACAGTGCAGCATTCCTTCAGTACTGCACTGGAATGTCAGCCTAGAACGTGTGCTGAAGCCTCTGAAGTGTGATTGAAATCCACAGCCTTCCTACCCGGCCGACACCTAATGCCAAACCATGTCAAATCTGCTTCTGCAGGATAAAACGACCATTGCTGCTACTTCTCCAGTAGTTCTGTTGCTGGATGAAGCAGGAAGCAACATATTTTCAACCCTTTCCGGTATAGAGAGCTGGCTAATAAATGTAAAGTCTTGGAATTTCTGTGGGTGTTCTCTAGCAGGAAATTGATGAAAGCCCCAAGTGAAATGGTGTAAACAGATAAAAATGGCCATTGTTGCTACTTCACTGGTGGTTCTGTTAATCTCCGATGGAAATCAGGGCAAAATATCCGATTTTTTAAAAAAAATTAAAATCCCAATTTTGTGTTGTGTGATTACCCTGGAGGTACTGCTTATACCAGACATAATAGTGCAACTCTGAGTGTGAAGGTTGGGCATTCTAGTTATTTTTATTTATTTGTTGGAGTCACTGGCAAGGCCAGCATTTATTACCCATCCCAAATTGCCCTTGAACTGAGTGGCTTATTCGGACATGGGTCTGGAGTCACATGTAAGACAGCAGATTTCCTTCCTTAAAGGACATTAGCAAACCAGATGGATTTTTATAACAGTCAACAATGGTTTCATGGTCACCATTAGACTAGCTTTTTAAGCTCCAGATTTATTAATTGAGTTCAAATTTTACTAGCTGCCATGGTGGGATTTGAACCCAAGTCCCCCAGAGCATTAGCCTGGTCTCTGGGTTATTAATCAAGTGACATTACCACTGCACCACCACCTCCCCAGTTCTACTTCAGAAGCATAAGTGTAAAATCTAGGCTGACACTTCAGGGGAGTGCTGCACTCTCAGAGGTGCTGTCTTTCTGATGAAATGTGAAACCAAATGCCCTGTTTGACTTCTCAAGTGGATGTCAAAAATTCGCTGGTTCTATTCAAAGAAGAGCAGCAGAATTCTCCCTGGTGTTCTCAACATTTATCCTTAAGCAGCTTTGCTAAAAAAAAACCTGGTCATTAACAGATTGCTGTTTGTGGGAGCTTGCTGTGAACAAATCAGTTGCAAAAGTACCTGCATTACAACCGTGACTACACTTCAAAAATACTTCACTAATTGTCAAGGGCCTCTGGGATGTGCTGTGATTGTGAAAGGCGCTTTATAAATGCAAGTCTTTTATTACTCCTTTTTTGTGGATTGTGTTGAGGATTTGGTATTTGAATTACAGTTTGAATCACCTGTCAATCAACACTGGCATTCATCTAGAAGAACACAGCCACTGGTGGTGTGAGTGACCGCTAATTTCCTAACATTCAGGGGGGGCTTTTATCTCAGGGCGTGATCAGTGTGTGCAGGAACCAGGGCAGGCAAAATGCCCTTCGACCCTCTGTGGTGTGAGGCCCGAGAGATTTTAAATGGAGCCTCTCAGGCTCCCAGCAGGATCCACTCCCTAGTCAACAAGTAAGAGCACGATTTCGGCCTTCCACACCTCCTGGCCTGCAAGGAAAGCTAAAAGAAAGTTCAAAACAATTTAGTGTATTGGGCTTCTTTTGACCCTTGGTGCAGCTGCCGGCTGTTTTGTGCTGGCAGCGAAGGCACCATTATGCACTTACGTTCAGGCCTCAGGCTAAAATTGCCTGGGGACCAATCTCCATGTTTAAAGCAGGAGCTCACTGTATTCCAGCTGACTGAAATCAGATAAAATATAATCCTATGGGAAGGCAGCGGGGTCTCTTGGGGGTAAGGAGTTACTTTGTCACCATCAGCCCCACATTGCCCATTTTTCATCGGGAGGGGGGATTATAATTTCCTGTTCAGTGTCATAGATCAGGGATAGATGCAAATATGTCTCACAACTAGGCAAAATCCTATAGAATCATTGAATGATACAACACAGAAGATCATTCATGCCTGAGCAGTTCCTGTCACCTCCTATAGGTGGCACAGGTACTTATGCTGACAGCCTGTGAGCAGGCCATGTGCTGGCTGCAGAAACAGTGAGCTGGTAGGGGATTACAAAAAAAAGAAAAGCAGTCACTGAGAGCTGCAGGTTAACATTTGCTAATGGAAGGCTTTCAGCCAATTCCTCCTCCTGCACGTTCTGCTCTGCCCCAGGGTACATGTACACACAGATGCCGGACTGAGTGTGGTCCAAGATTGGTAGCTGCAGCTCAGGGTCCAGCCAGGCAGAATGCTGCCTGTTTTGGAGAGGGCTCTGTGGATTCCTGGATACACACACACAGAAAGCTCATTCCCAAACGTTAAAAACTGAGATCTGCAAATTCACCAGAAAGGCACCGGGGCTGAGTGGATTCTATTATGAGGACAGGTTGAATAGGCTGGGCTTGTACCCGTGAGTAAAGGATATTAAAGGGTGATCTGATTGAGGTGTTTGAAATGTTAAAAAGATTTGATAGGGTAGATATTGAGAAACTATTTCCTCTGCTGGAGTAATTAAGAACAAGGGAATATAATTTTAAAGCTAGGCCATTTAGGAGAGAAATCAGGAAGTAGTTTTTCACACAAAGGGTGGTGGAAATCAGGACTTTTCTTCCCAAAAAGCTTTGGTTGCTGGGGGACAATTGGAGCTTTCATTTTATTTGGTAAGGGTATCAAGAAATTTGGAGCAAAGGCAGATAACTGCATAGCTCTGTGGAGAGCCGACATGGGCCGGATGGCCTTCTTCTGTGCCATAAATGGCCCTATGATGCTAAGTAAAGTTGAGGTATGGATCAGCTATGATCTAATTGAATGGTGGAGCAGGCTCAAGAGAATGATTGGCTTACTCCTGTTTCTAATGTTCTATGTTCCTAAATTTAAATGTTTAGAGAGAGGGAGGAGAGAATATCTGTCCTAGGAATATAGGAACATGAATAGGCCATTCATTCCCTTGAATAAAAACAAAATACTGCGGATGCTGGAAATCTGAAATAAAAACAAGAAATGCTGGAACCACTCAGCAGGTCTGGCAGCATCTGTGGAAAGAGAAGCAGAGTTAACGTTTCGGGTCCGAAACGTTAACTCTGCTTCTCTTTCCACAGATGCTGCCAGACCTGCTGAGTGATTCCAGCATTTCTTGTTTTAATTCATTCCCTTGAGCCTGTTCCGCCATTCAATTAGATCATGGCTGATTTGTGCCCAACTCCCAACACCAACCCCTCTTGGTTCCATAACCCTTAATGCACTCTAATCTTTTACTTTCTCTCCCAACTTGTACTTCTCAAAAGCGAGTGCTTTTTCTGTGTAGTGTTGACTGAAATTGAAACAGTATTCCAAGTGTGGGCTGACCATTGTAAAGCCCAGGGGCATAGCCACAGGTGTGCACACCCAGGCAGAGAAGAACAGGATTAAAGCCCAGTGCAAAAAGGGATGGAATGTGTAGAAAGATCAAAATGTACAGTCTAGAATCAAAGGGAACCTCCTAAATGATGTTTCAAACACAAGATAAGATAGTCATTCAAATTAATCCAGGAAAGTGGACCCAGACAATATAAATTTGAATTAGTGAATATATAAAACAGATATTACAAAGGAGTGCTGTATCTCTCTCTATGACTATGACTTTGTTTATGTCAGCTGTGGTTCAATGGTAGCACTCTTCCCTCTGAGTCAAAAGGTCATGGGTTCAAGCCCCACGCCATGGAATTGAACACATAATCCAGGCTGACACTTTAGTGCAGTACTAAGGGAGTGCTGCACTGTTGGAGGTGCCGTCTCTCAGAAAAGAGATTAAACCAAGGCCCCATCTGCCTTCTCAGGTCGACACAAAAATCCCATGGCACTATTTTGAAGAAGACAAGAGGAATTCCCCCAGTATCCTGGCCAATATTTGTCCCTCAACCAACATTGCTAAAAGCAGATTATCTGGTCATTATCACATTTCTATTTGCGGGATCCTGCTGTGCACAATTTGGCTGCCATATTTCCTAGACTGCAACAGTGACTGCATTTCAGAAAAATACTTAACTGACTGCAAAGTTTTTTGGAAGTCCTGAGATTGTGAAAGCTGCTATATAAATGCAAATCTTCCTTTCTTTTTTTGTTCTATTGATAAATGTATGGAACAATCTGCTGGGTGAGATTGAATCTTTAGACAAGCTCCAGATTCCATCCATCAGACTAGACTCCGAGTGCCAGACAGGGTCCAGACTTTGACTGGCTGGCAGGCGTGGAATCCAACAGTCAGGCTGGTCCTGTACTCTGAGCATCATTCTGAAGCTGTATCTTATTGTATCATGTCCCTTCAAAACTCTTCATCCCACCATCAATCATGACCCTCCCACTCATCTCCTTCACTGCTCGTCTCTCAGGGTCATGTACCTCCTGGACAGAATCCATGGTTCCGACAGAGACATCCTGTACCTTGCCAAGCACAATTCTCTACATTGGCGCATCACTTGCCTCTGCCTCTCCTCCTGATACACATCCCATCAACTGCACTCCTAAAGGTAAGTTTCTTCAATTTCCTCCCATCTCCTTCACTCCTGTGAGTTCCCTTTCTGTTTGGCCGCTCCATATCACCCTGCGCCAAGGCGAATAAGAGCCTCCCCATCATGATGTCATCCAGATGAGTATGTCAGCATCTTGGCCGGACCAAAACCTAGTCCTCTTCAGCATTTGATATGATTGACACTATATCTTTCTCCGCTACCTTTCCTCTGGTGAACCTATGTAACAGCACCCTTTTGTGGTTCCACTCCTACTGGTTCAGGGTAGTGTCCTAGGCCCAACCATCTTCAGCTGCTTCATCAATGACCTTCCTTCAATCATAAGGTCAGAAGTGGGGATGTTCGCTGATGATTGCACAATGTTCAGCACCATTCGTGACTCCTCAGATACTGAAGCAGTCCGTGTAGAAATGCAGCAAGACCTGGACAATATCCAGGCTTGGGCTGATAAGTGGCAAGTAACATCCACGCCACGTAAGTGCCAGGCAATGACCATCTCCAACAAGAGAGAATCTAACCATCTCCCCTTGACGTTCAATGGCATTACCATCACCGAATCCCCCACTACCAACATCCTAGCGGCTACCATTGACCAGAAACTGAACTGGAGGAGCCATATAAATACCGTGGCTACAAGAGCAGGTCAGAGGCTAGGAATCCTGCAGCGAGTAACTCACCTCCTGACTCCCCAAAGCCTGTCCACCATCTACAAGGCACAAGTCAGGAGTGTGATGGAATACTCTCCACTTGCCTGGATGGGTGCAGCTCCAACCTCACTCAAGAAGCTCGACAGCATCCTGGACAAAGCAGCCCGCTTGATTGGCACCCCATCTACAAACATTCACTCCCTCCTCCACCGACGCACAGTGGCAGCAGTGTGTACCATCTACAAGATGCACTACAGCAACGCACCACGGCTCCTTAGACAGCACCTTCCAAACCCGCGACCTCTACCAACTAGAAGGACAAGAGCAGCAAATGCATGGGAACACCACCACCTGCAAGCTCCCCTCCAAGTCTCACACCATCCTGACTTGGAACTATATCACCGTTCCTTCACTGTCGCTGGGTCAAAATCCTGGAACTCCCTTCCTAACAGCACTGTGGATGTACCTACCCCACATGGACTACAGTGGTTTAAGAAGGCAGCTCACCACCACCTTCTCAAGGGCAATTAGGGATGGGCAATAAATGCTGGCCTAGCCAGTGACGCCCACATCCCATGAATGAATTTTTAAAAAATGTGGCGAAATGCATCTCCTGCAATGGCCTCTTCTCCCATTTTCACGTGGCCATCTCTCACATGTCCAGATGCCTGTTCTTGGCCCTCTCCTTTTACTCATCTACATGCTGCTTCTAAATATCATTCAACTTTCACCTATATTCTCACTAAACTCAGCTAAATGCTGGGAGTGCCGAAGACATCCTGTTGGAATTCTGCTGGAAGCTGTATGGTTTAATCCACAATTCCACCTTCTTGCCAGCTGCTTGCTCAGTCTAAACCCAACAATATATGCCTTGGTGCTATGCTCAATGCTGAACTCAGCTTCAAATTTTATATTATGGAGACTTTCATTTCCACGACTGCATCCATCACTACCTCATCCATAGGTTTGGCACCTCCAGTCTTGATATTTCCAACGCTCTCCTCATCAGTCTCTCAAGCTCTACCCTACAGGAACCCAGAGCTCCACTGCCCAATCCTTCCATGTATTAACTCCCACCCACCGACCACCCCTGTTTTGCTGATCTCCAGTAGCTCTCTGTCCTACAATGCATTGATTTCAAAATCCTAGTCCTTGATGTCAGCCTTAGCTCAGTGGTCTCACCTCTGAGTCTTCAGGTTGTGGGTTAAGTCCCATAACAGAGACTTGAGCCCAAAATCTATGCTGACTGTCTACTGCAGCACTGAGGATGAGGCGCTGAACCAAAGCCCCGTCTGTCCTCTCAGGTGGACATAAAAGATCCTATGGCATTATTTTGAATTTATTTTGAAGAACAGGCGAGTTCTCCCTCGTATCCTGAGCCAATATTTATCCCTCACCCAGCACCACCAAAATACTTTATCTCATTGTTGTTTGTGGGAGCTTGCTGTGCCTAAGTTGGCTGCTCCATTTCCCTGCATTATAACAATGACTACACTTCCAAAGTACTTCATTGGTTCTAAAGCACTTTGAGACATCCTGAGGTCATGAAAGGTGCTATATAAATGCAAGTCTTTCTTTTCATTTACTAATTTCTCCATGGCCATTCCTCGACTGTACCTCTTCCAACCCTATGTCCAGCTCACAGTTTCTGCTGGTCTGACTCTGGCCTACCTTGCCTATGGAAGTTGCCTTTTTCAGCGAGAACAAGGCAAGAATTACTGGCTGCAAGCCCAAATTATCTAGCTGAGCCCCTCTTCCTTACCTGTCTCTGCTCACCTCCAAAAAACCTACTTAATACCTACCTCTTCAATCACTCCTCAGACATTCTGCATAACATTTTTCCCAATTCCTGCCCAGTGCCAGATTCTCCTGTAAAACACCTTGAGACTCTTTTCTATGTGACAGGTGCTTTATAATTGCAAATTGTTGTTGTAGAGGCAGAAACATTAGGGGCAGTCAAAGTGTTGCTGGATGCTATTTAGCATTGCCGACTGTTAATCTGTTAATTGTGTAGCAATTGTTTAATTATATGCAGATGAAGGGTGTTAATTTGGGTCTTACTTGAGCACTTATAAGCAGACACTTATTGAGTCTGGTGGCGGTTTTTGATTGAGGAGCTACATGTTTATAATCCTTTTACTCTGTGCAATAAATGTGAAACTGAGTAAAGATAGGCTCCAGCATCATCTTTCCACAACAAACTTTCTGGAATTTAACACCGACTCTGGTTGGCTGTTTTCTCAGAGTTTTCATCATATGACTTCCCGCTTTCAACTGCTCCTCCCAGTCAAAGAGCCATTTATCCATTTTTAATATTTTTAGAACTAATGAACAAAAGTGTTCAAAGAAAATTAAAGAACAAACCATTTTTTATTGTAATTTTAAATAAAAATAACAAAATACTGCGGATGCTGGTGAAGTGGGACCAGTAGGGCAACATTAGTAGAGACAACAGAACTGGCTCAGTCACAGAAGACAGAGGGTAACAGTGGATGGGTGTTTTTCTGAATGTAGGGATGTGATTAGTGGTGTTCCGCAGGGATCAGTGCTGGGACCTTTGCTGTTTGTAGTATATATAAATGATTTGGAGGAAAATGTAGCTGGTCTGATTAGTAAGTTTGCGGACGACACAAAGGTTGGTGGAGTTGTGGATAATGATGAGGATTGTCAGAGGATACAGCAGGATATAGATCGGTTGGAGACTTGGGCGGAGAAATAGCAGATGGAGTTTAATCCGGACAAATGTGAGGTAATGCATTTTGGAAGGTCTAATGCAGGTGGGAGGTATACAGTAAATGGCAGAACCCTTAGGAGTATTGACAGGCAGAGAGATCTGGGCGTACAGATCCACAGGTCACTGAAAGTGGCAACGCAGGTGAATAAGGTAGTCAAGAAGGTATACGGCATGCTTGCCTTCATCGGTCGGGGCATAGAGTATAAAAATTGGCAAGTCTTGTTGCAGCTGTACAGAACCTTATTTAGGCCACACTTAGAATATTGCATGCAATTCTGGTCACCGCACTACCAGAAGGACGTGGACGCTTTGGAGAGGGTACAGAGGAGGTTTACCAGGATGTTGCCTGGTCTGGAGGGCATTAGCTATGAGGAGAGGTTGGAAAAACTTCGATTGTTTTCACTGGAACAATGGAGGTGGAGGGGCGACATGATAGAGGTTTACAAAGTTATGAGCGGCACGGATAGAGTGGATAGTCAGAAGCTTTTTCCCAGGGTGAAAGAGTCAGTTACTAGGGGACATAGGTTTAAGGTGCGAGGGGCGAAGTTTAGAGGGGATGTGCGAGGCAAGTTTGTTTGCACAGAGGGTGGTGAGTGCCTGGAACTTGCTGCCTGGGGAGGTGGTGGAAGCAGATACGATAGCGACGTTTAAGAGACATCTTGACAAATATATGAATAGGAAGGGAATAGAGGGATATGGGCCCCGGAAGTGCAGAAGGTGTTAGTTTCGGCAGGCATCAAGATCGGCGCAGGCTTGGAGGGCCGAATGACCTGTTCCTGTGCTGTACTGTTCTTTGTTCTTTGTTCTTTGTTCTTTGTTCTTATTTAGCATTAAGATACGTTAACATTCTTAGAGGGAGTACAGAAACAATGTAGTTGTGGGGAACCAGGGCATGATAGGACACTTGGCACTGTTCTGGGAAGTTGTACAACTCAGTACCTAATTGCCTCCACATCTGTATAAACATGCTGTCCTTGCTTCACTAATCAAAGAGATAAAGGTGAGGCTGGAGATGGGACAGAATGCCATAAACTATGGGAGCTGGCAGCTTCAAGGTTTGGGAGGAGATAGCAGGAAAATGTTAGTGGGGCAATACAATCCAATTTATTGATCAAGCTGCAGACCTGGAATGTGTCAGGGTAGTGTGAACAAAGGAGTAATAGTTATTGTATCCTATAAATGTGTGTTTCAAATTCTGTTTCACTGACAAGTTCTTTGGGAGAATCAAGGACCCCTCCCTTGCATATGCTTAACAAAATAAAGTCCTTATTTGCTTTAATCCGGTAGACTCTAGAGTGGTTAGATTTTCTGCACAACACTGGAAATCTGAAATAAAAACAGAAAATAATGAAAAACATTCAGTAAGGTGGGCAGTACTTGTAGTGGGAGAAACAGAGTTAATATTTCAGGTTGATGACCTTTCAACAGAGCTGATTAATCATTAATTACTGGACACACCAGGGCAATCTTGGAAGGTTGGAAACCCTAGCTATAATGGGAAAGCTATGGTGATAGCTTTTAATGGGCCACATGGCCTTTATCTTATGTTCTTGCATTACAGTATCTTGAATCACCGCATCTTGAATCACAGCACAAGGACATAATGGCCCACGGTTCCTAGCAATCATTTGATTTATTTCAGTGGGCAACTTATACTTAATTCTAGCTTCTTAGCTTCAACTACAAAAAAAAACTATTAACGGTAAATTATGTTCCATGAAATGCAGAATGCAAACCTCTGAAGTGAATGAGTTACATTTTATGTCCTTTAGCGATTGCTGCAGATGGTTGGACTCGTGTTTAATTTAGTTTCATTAAACTTTAACCGTTTAGGGTGAGAAGGGATAGGACAAGATATATAGTATTCCTTGGAAACATGTTATATAGATAGAAGACAAATATAACAAATCCCTGAATGCTGTTAGAGTGGATGGGAAACTGACAGAATGGTTTTGATCAGCAGTTGAAGCAAGATAGGAATGTAATCTGTCATTTGATTTGTTTAATCCAGTAGTGGTTATCGACCCACCAGCCAAGGGAAACAGTTTCTTCTTATTTATTCTATCAAAACCCTTCATAATTTTGAATACCTCTATTAAATCTCCCCTTAACATTCGCTACTCAAAGAAGAACAACCCCAGGGTTTCCAGTCTCTCCAAATAACTGAAGTCACTCAGCCCCTGGTCGCCTCTGCAACCTCTCTAAGGCTTTGACATCCCTTCTGAAGTGTGGGGCTCAGAATTGGACCCAATACTCTAGCTGAGGCCTCAACTGTGATTTATAAAGGCTTAGCATAACTTCCTTGCTTTTATACTTGATGCTTCTATTTATAAAGCTAAGGGTCCCATATGCTTTTTTAAAAGCCTCTACAACTTTTCTTGCCACCTTCAAATGATTTGTGTACATAACCTCCCAGATTGCTCTGGTTCATGTAAAAGATTGCAGATTTCGAAAAAGAGCAGGGGAGTTTCCCCACTTTCTGGTGTCCTGGTCAATATTTATCCCTCAACTGACATCACTAAAATGGATATCTGGTCATTATTACTTTGCTGTTTGTGGGAGCTTGCTGTGCACAAATTGGCTGCCATACTTCCTACATTACAACAGTAGCCACACTTCAAAAGTACTTCATTGGCTGTAAAGCACCTTGAGATTGACAGTGTAGAATGAGAAGGGATATGGCGTGCCTTGAGGATATATGGTATTCCTCAGAAACCTGTTAGACTGATAGATGTTGTAAAAGTCACTATATAAATCTTTCTTTTTTTACAGTGTGAGTAACAATTTTAAGATTTGCAGGTGGTTAGGTTCAGCTTAATTGTGTGTGAACTATGAAATGAAGTCCTTCCCAGATAATCCACTAGGTGGGGATGCTTCATTGAAGACAGATATGTCAAACTATGCCTTCTGTCAAAGTGAAGTTTAATTTCTTAATTTTGTTATAAATTTAATTCTAAAAACTGAATATGCATTGGCTTTAAGATATTTGCAGCTCCTAGTCATGTCGAATGACACCTGTAATGTTTCAGAGCAGAGATTATTTATAGAAGGCATGTTGATGCTGCTATTTAGCTGCTAATTTAGAAAAACTTTGCCATTAAAAGTGCTGGTGCTGGAGCTACCTTTCTGCCAGGCCTCCGATTTTCAGACACCGGTAACTTAGTATAAATTCTGGCTCTAGCCCAACTACAGGTCACTTGGATATTTTGCCATACCAAAGTTTTTACAGGTAGAAACCTGGTGAGATCATTTGCACATCTATCACTGTAGGAGATCCGGAGACTGAATGATGGATCAGTAGGGCTTAAGATATATGAATGCCAACTTCCCTGGATTCACTGTCCCTGGGAGTCTTTATAGGGAATAGACACTAAACCCATAGTGAAAGCACAGTGCACCACAAAGGATTTGCATGGAGACTAATACACCCAGAGAAGTCTGCATAGGGACTAATGCACCGAGACAAATCTCCATGGAGCATAATGCAACCACAGGAGTTTGCATGGGGAATAATGCACCCAGAGGAGACTGCATGGGGCATAGTGCAACTAGGGGAGTCTGCATAGGAAATAATCCACCCAGAGGAGCACGCTATGTTTGTGTCTCTCTGAATATTTGTTTCTCTGTATGTTTTCCTCTGAAACATCTCAAAGCTCCTCATATATAATGAATTGCAATGACTGTTATTATGTTTGTTGCAAACCATTTGTATACAGTTGGATCCATAATGAAATGAATAAACAGGTAATCTAACTCTGATGGTGAAGGAATGTTAACTCAGACAGTGGGAAATCTCTTTGCTCTTCTTCAAATAATTTCCCGGGATCATCAATATCCACCTGAATTACTGGAGCAGACAAATGAGGTTTCAGTCACATCTGAAGCACAGTACCTCTGACAATGCAGCACTTACTCAGTATTGCATTGGACCGTAAACCAAGATATTAACTGGAAGAGAAAGAGGGGGTCTTGAACCTGTAATCTTCTGACTTAAATGGTAGCACAGTGAAACATTGAAACTATGGTGCCGGTATAGCTAAGTAATGAATTAAGTCTGATTCAGAAGTATTATTATTCAATTTATTAATATGAGGATAAACTGCCCTTCCAAACTACGGGCCACCATTGATCTCAAGTTGAATTCCTTGCATTGTCCAATGGAGAACTGAACTAAAATGTTAAGGGGTGCAGGAAAGAGAGAATAACTGTCTCTGTGTACAACAGATTTGGTGTGTCCTCACTGAATACACTATGATTTTCCCTCTAGGAGTCCTGTCTACCTGATGTTAATGTTTTAAGTCTCAGTAGTAGCAGTGTCAATTCAGAGTCAGAAAGTTGTCTGTTCATATCCTACCCCAGGACTTGGAACATAGGAAATAGGAGAAGTAGGCCATTCAGCCCTTTGAGCCTGCTCCGCCATTCAACTAGACCATGGCTGATCTTCTACCTCAATGCCATTTTCCTGCACTATCCCCATATCCCTTGATATCTTTAATATCTAGTAAGAATTTTGTATGAAAGTGCCATATTTGAGCTGAGATGTTTAAATTGAGGTTCCATTGCCTTGTTCAGCCAGATTGCAACGATCCAATGGTACTATTTGAAGAAGACCAGTAAGTGTCTTGGTCAAAATTCAACCTTCAACCAACACAAGGGAGGAATTTTAACAGGCTCTTGGAGCTAGGGGCAGGCAAAATCTGTGAAAAATATGGAGTGCCGATTCCCTGATATGTTGCCACCTCCTCCTGCTTTTCCCGGAGGCAGCTTCTGTGTGGTGATGGCAATCTGCCCGGCAGTGGTGAGAAGCCAATTAAGTATGATAAATGGGCAATTAGCAGCAATTTTCCAAAGGCAATGCAACTTTGATAGCATTGCATGGGTCCCAAAGCTGTGTCAGAACCTCGGCTACTCAGAGGAGACGGTTGCATACCAGGAGGTCAGAGTGGCATGAAAATAAGATGCAGTTTGACCGATTAATGTTGCAAATGGCAAGCCTGAGGGCATCTGCAGGCAGAGGCTTGCTATTGCAAGAACATCTCCTTGAGACTACTGTCACAGACAGTACTCAGGGTGCAGAGATGGCTACTGGTTCCCTTAGCCTTTTCTCGCAGCCATTTTGTTCTGCCCTATTTAACAACACACTGACATAGCAGCTGCCGTGAAGGCTGCTGGCATACTGATTGGCCCTCTGTCCTCATCCCTAATTGGACGACGAACACAGAGGCAGCCTACTAATTGGTCACCTTCTAGAAAATTGACCCGAAAGGCTTGTGTAGAAGGGTCTGAAAGGGTTAATGTTGAAACAGTGTAAGGAATATCTCCCACCATGTTGATGCAAGAGATCACACCTGAAAGAGACTGCAGGGAGATGCAGCGTGACTTCAGAGGAGTTACACAGACTGGTGTGAAGCTGTACATAGTTAGAATGTATTAAAGAGTTTATGTTGAAAATACAGAAGACTCAGGAATCTCTCTAAGCTAGACTAACTAAGTATATTAAGGTGGCAGCGGACAAACCAAACATACAGCAGTGTGCTGCTCTGATGGCCGTGTTATAGACTGGGAATGGTCCTAACGGCTGAAAATATTCTACGTCCGGAAAATCCAGCCCCCATTGTCTGGTCATTAACCTCACTGTTCATTTTGGGACTATTGTGTGGAAATGATGTTTGCACTTCAAAAGTAATTCATTGACTGGGAAGCATTTGGGGAAGTGCTGAGGTCGTAAAAGGAATGCAAGTCTTTCTTTAACAACATTTAGAGGTGTACACTATTAAATCCGGAGTTCCACTTTGCAATCAATTGTTGTGTTTGTCAAAGAATTATTAATTCGCCATCATCTATTTTCAAATGAATAAACAGTTCAGAGTATGCAGCGACGATCTAATAATTGTACCATAAGTTTGGCAGCGCTCGGGTTCGCTTTAATTTGTGTTTACAGTAAAAGGTCGCCAAGCACCGCTTGCGAGAGATGATTGACAGGCGATTGGACCAATCGGAAGTCAGATTGGTGTGAGTGAGTCCGCCCCCCGCAACCAGGCTGGGCCAATGGGAAGGCGGAGTTGGCCAAGGGGGGTCCCGCCTTGCCGGCAGGGATACGAGCTGTAAGCGCGGAGAGAGCAGAGTGCAGCAGAGGAGACGGTCATTGTACAGAGAGAGAGACTACAGCTGGAGCTCAGGTAACAGGCGGCAGAGGCTGAAGGGTGTTCCTGGATATAAATAGTGTATTTCTCCCCCAGACCGCCCTTCTCATATTCACTCTATCTGCAGCAATGCAACTGGTTCAGTCAGGCAGCAGGGTTGCAAATTGTTTTCAATGAATTTAATTTAATAGCAACTGTTCTTCAAAACCAGCAAACAAAAATGTTTACCTTTATTTACCTCAGAGGCATTCAGTACCAGCAAACGAATTGTGCCCTGATATTGTTTGTGTCTTTATTAGATAAAGTTTTTTTTTTAAAGAAATAAGCTTGACCTAAGGGAGGCAGAACAGGGTGGCCTTGGGATGGAGATATTAGCACAAAGGGAATGAATAACCATCCAGCGGAATTATCATTTAATGAGACGAAAACTGTGTGTGTGTGTTTTTAAGGGGCAGTCAGAGTGAGGACAGGAGAATGATTCATACCTGCAAGAGGCTGGCAGAAACTGTCTTGCAGCCATATATGGAGGCTGGTGCTGGAAAATCACAACAGGAGCTCTTGGATGCAGCATATTAAAAATGTATTTTTGCATTTTTTCAAGTGTGCATACTGTGCAGGCTATTTGAAAGAATTAATTTTTGAGCGCAACAGTTTTATTCTGATTGTTGATGGATATGTAGAAAAAATTATGGACAGTGCCCAGTTGAAGACTGAATCTATCATGTGTGAAAGGGGGCGGGGGTGAAAATGGAGTGTTTTCTATAGATTAAATAGTCAAATGATGAACTGGAAATGTGGAAAGTACTTTGATCCTCTTTTTACCTTTTCTTTACAGATGTGCCAAGCCACCATTTTGAAACTTTGTGCCTAGAGGGTGTGAGTTAGAAATGTGGGATGTGTACTTCCCCCTTCAGGAGCAGCTTAACTTCCCTGAAAGAGTGCAGGATTCCTTGGGATGTTCAGTGGGAGAGGGGAGAAAGGGGGCATCTGATAAACCAGTACTGTGGAACTGTTCACTGGAGTAGTCAGGGAATCTTCTGATTTCCACATGGCCAGAACCCCCCCCCCCCCCGTTACCCATCAAACATTTCTAAATGATACTAGTTGATCTTCCATGGTGTTACACATGGGGAATGAAGACCATTTGTAATCTTCAAGTGAAGTTGGGATAGAGAGCAGAGGATAATTTGTACGGATGTAATTCAGTCCCCATTTTAAAGCCAGGTGAACTCTTTATTTCTGTTTTGCTGTTTATAAATTCCAATGTCTGAATTTATAAAAGTAAACTTGTGCTTTCCTGTAGTGGTAGTGCAGTGCTTCCTATGGTGGGAGGGTGTAATTACAGCATAGTAAGTTGACATAAGTATTTTCCATTATAAATGTAGATAGAGGAATTCATAACAGAAAAAAAGCAAGTCTATGCAAATTTAAGATTTTTAAATATATTTAGATTTTTCATTTTTCTATGAAATTTAGGTGATGGGACCATGGTGCAGGTTAGCACAAAGAGATGAATAACCATCCAGAGGAATTATCATTTAATTAGATGAAAACAGTGTGTGTGCGGGTTGGTAGTCACAATGAAGACAGGAAAATGACTGATTCATACCTGCAAGAGGCAGGTATCAGGGCACAAATCATCTGGTACTGAAAACCTCAGGTAATTAAAGATAAGCATTTTTTTGTTTGAATTAAATTCATTGAAAACAATTTGCAGCCCTGCTGCAGAGATGGAATGTTGCCTGACTGAACCAGTTGCATTGATAAAAAGAGTGAAAGAGAAGTTGAGCTAAATTAGGAAGTAGTGATTAGATGTTATTAAGTTTGGGATTTAAGTCTGAGTAAGAAGGGAAGATTGCAGGAGCTGAAGAGTCCCAACATTTTTGAGGTGCTAGGAAAGCATGAAGTCAGAGTATGTGGTGATGTCTTGATTTCAACATGATGGTGTTACAGGGATGATAAATGTGTGTAGGCAGGTGTACCTGGCAACTTAGGAGGAACAAGGTCATTCATTCAGAGCAGCATAGACTAGTAGTATTGCTTTGAAACAGGAAGAGACAAGAAATGTTATAACCAAGAGCAAAAACAAATGTTGGCATATGAGTTAAGAGGAACACCTATAAGAGTGCATTTTTGTTTTCTTACCTTCTGTCCAAGAATAAAAGAGATGCTGAAAGAACCACCTTAGTTTTTGGAGCAATATTCAGATCCTGGATGGATTTGAGAGAGAGAGACAGAAAGGAATTGTTGAGTGGAAAAGATGTTCTTGAAACTGAACACCTCAAAGGCAGATTTAGACCTGGAGGTTGGAGTTGAACTTGTATAATTCTGTGCCATGTTGGAAGATATGTGATTTTTAAAAACTTAAAAATGCTCGGGAGACTTTGTTCTCCTCCTTTGTGCCCCTGTGATGGGGGAAGTCTAGAACAAGGACCATAACCTTAGAATTAGAGCTAGGCTGTTTGGCGAGAAGTGGGGGTGGGGGGGGCGGGGGCGGTCAGGAAGCACTTCTTCACACAGAGGGTAGTGGAATTTTTTTTATTCTTTCATGGAATATGAGCATCGCAGGTTAGGCCAGCATTTGTTGCCCATCCCTAATTGCCCTTGAGAAGGTGGTGGCGAACTGCCTTCTTGAACCGCTGCAGTCCATGTGCGATAGGTACACCCACAGTGCTGTTAGGGAGGGAGTTCCAGGATTTTGACCCATCGACAGTGAAGGAACTGCGATAAAGTTCCAGGTCAGGATGGTGTGTGGCTTGGAGGGAAACTTGCAGGTGGTGGTGTTCCCATGCATCTGCCCTTGTCCTTCTAGGTGGTAGAGGTTGCGGGTTTGGCTAGGTGCTGTCAAAAAGAGGATTGGTGAGTTTTAAATCGGAACTCTTCCCTCTGCACACCTCCAACAACAGCAAACCACACACCCCCACCCTGCCCCAAATTCTGCTGAAGCTGGGGGTTAATAGAACATTTCAAAATTGATGTTGATAGATTTTTATAGGCAAAGGTATTAAGAGTTACAAAACCAAGGCAGGTAGATGGCGTTTAGATACAGATCAGCCATGATCTAATTGAATGGCAGAACAGGCACGAGTGGCTAAATGGCCTACTCCTGTTCCTATGTTGGTAATTAGGATGTGATTCCTACATTTGATGACCTTCCTCAATGGCTAGGAAGCAGGCAATGGCAGCTTTCCAGCCCTTTACCCAAGTGTCCACTCTTTGTGTATGAGGCAAGACAGTGCATGTTGGCATGCTGTTCGCCTGTGTCGGGAGTTAGAGCCAAGCCAAATGCTGAGACATATCTCTAATTGGTATATATGTACAGGAACTTAAATGGTCATTTTCCTGCAATCAATGAGTATGACTTCTTGTTAATTCTAGTCCTCCCTCAGCCCAGAGGTGCACAGGAAGTAAGTTTCAAGTCTCCAGCTGCTGTCTTGCTTGGATTAGTCAGCTAGCTTAGCTACTCACGCAGAAGAGTAGTTTCTTCTGTTCATTTTTTACCAACTGTTCTCCCCTCCTCTTCAGGAGATTTGACAACTTCCTTGTTGTACTCTGGTATCTTGCTTAAGCAGCCATTATTTATTTGTGTACCTTTATCAATAATGTCCCTGGGCTAAGAGACTACAGGGGGCATCTTGGCTGTCCTTGCCTGATATCCATGCCGGAAGGGCAATTGTGAGGACATCAGCTGTGCTTTGTGTGTAACACACTCGCCTTCTGAATCAGAAGGTTGTGGGTTCAATTCCTACTCCAGAGACTTGAACACATGACCTAGGCAGACATTCCACGCAGTGCTGAAGGAGTGCTGTACTGTCAGAAGTGCTGTTTTGCAGACATTAAACTGAGGCCCTACCTGCCCTCCACAGGTGGTCATGAAAGATCCCTTGATACTATTTTTGAAGAAAAGTAGGGGAGTTCTCCCTGGAGCCTTAATTAATCCCTCAACCAACATCACTAAAACAGCTTAAATAAAGGCAGAAAATGCTGAAAATATTCAGAAGGTCTGGCAGCATCTGTGGAGAGCGAAACAAAGTTAACGTTTCAGGTCTGTGATGTTTCATCAGAACAGGGAAAAGTTAGAAATGTAATAGGTTTTAAGCAGTTGGAATGGGAGATGGTGGGATAAAGAACTAAAGGGAAAGCCTGTGATAGGGTGGAAGACGGGAGACATTAAATGACAAAAGAGTTAGTCGTGCAGGGCTAAAAGGAGTGGTAATGGGACAAGAAAAGAAACAAACCATGTGTCTATAGCAGGTATGAATGGCAGAATGATGAACAGCTGCCATCTGAAAGCAAAAACAAGGGTAAGCCTGAAACATGCAAAGAAAAGGAAACAAAATGTAAGCTGAGAATGTCTGAAATCGTTGAACTCAATATTAAGTCTGGAAGGCTGTAAAGTGTCTGATTGAAAGCTGAGGTGCTTTTCCTCAAGCTTGCGTTGAGCTTCATTGGAACACTGCAGTAGGCCGAGTACACAGGTTAATGTGAGAGCAAGGTGGCGAATTAAATTGACAGGCCACCGGAAGCTCGAGGTCACGCATGCAGACTCAATGGAGATGTTCGGCAAAGCAATCACGCAGTCTGCGTTTAGTGTCCTCTATGTAGAGCAAGACTGCATTCTAAACAGTGAATACAGCAGATTAAATTGAAAGAAGTAAATATAAATCACTTGGAAGGAGTGTTTGGGGCCTTGGACAGTGAGGAGAAAGGAGGTAAAAGGGAAGGTGTTGCATCTCCTGTGCTTACATGGAAAGGTGCCATAGGAAGGGGAGTGGGTGTTGGGGGTTGATTGAGGAGTGGACCAGGGTGATGTGGAGGGAACGGTCCCTTTGGAATCTGAAAGGGGAGGGGAAAATGTTTGGTGACATCATGCTGGAGATGGCGGAAATGGCAGAGGATGATCCGTTGAATACAGAAGCTGGTGGGGTGGAAGGTGAGGTCAGGGGGAACCCTGTCGTGGTTCTGGGAGGGAGGAGAAGGGGTGAGAGCAGAATTGTGGGAAATGAAATAGAGACTGTCATAGGCCCTGTCAACCAGTGTTGGGGGAGGGGGTGGAGGGAGGAAAAAAAGTCCTCGGTTGAGGGAAAAGGGAAGACATATCGGAAGTGCTGGTATGAAAGGTTGCCTCATCAAAACAGCTGGGACAGATACTGAGAAACTGGGAGAATGGAATGGAGTCCTTACGGGAAGCAGGATATGAGGAAGTATAGCTGAGGGAGTCAGTTGGCTTATAGTGAATATTGGCTGATAGCCTGTCCCCAGAAATGGAATCGGAGAAGTTGAGGAAGGGAAAGGAAGAGAGGAATATGGAACATGTGAAGGTGAGAACGGTGACATTTGGAAGGAAAGTTGATGAAGTTTACTGGTTCCAGGCGAGAGCAAGAAACTGCAGTGATGCAGTCATCAATGTACTGGAAAAAGAGGTGGAGGAGGGGGGTCCCCAAGTAGGACTGGAACAAGGAATGTTCCACATATCCCACAAAAAAGCAGGCATAGCTAGGACTCACGGAGAACCATAGCAACACCTTTTATTTGGGTGAAATGAGTGAAGTTAAAGGAGAAGTTGTTTTAATGTGAGAACAACTTCAGCCAAGTGGAGGAAGTGGTGGATGAAGACTGGTTGGGCCTCTGTTCAAGGAAGTAGTGGAGAGCCCTCAGAAGGTCCTGGTGGGGGATGGAAGTGTAGAGAGATTGGACGTGCATGGTAAAGAGGAGATGGTTAGGGCCTGGAAAGTGTCAGTGACCGAGGGCATCAGAAGGTTCACGGATGTGGTTGGAAGACTTTGGACAAGGGGGGGAAAAAGTCAAGATGGGAAGAAATCAGTTTGGGGCAGGAACAGACTGAAACAATGGGATTCCCAGGGCAGTCCTATTCCTGCCCCAGTTCTGTTTGTGGATCTTGGGAAGGAGGTAGAAGCAGGCTGTTTGAGGTTGGAAGCTGTGGAGGGGAGATCTCCAGAGAGAATGAAGTCAATCACAGTCTTGGAAAGTGTTTGATGGTGGGGTCACATTCCAGGGGACGGTAGGAGAAAGTTTTAGAGAGTTGGCGTTCATCCTCTGCAAGATGGAGGTCAGTCTGTCAGACAACAACAGCATCACCCTTGTCAGCAGGTTTAATGACAATGTTGGGGTTGGACCTGAGAGAGCAGAGTGCAACAATTTCAGAGGGACACGGGTTAAAGTGAGTGAGGGGAACAGAGAAATTGAGACAACTGAAGTCACGCTGGCAGATCTCAATGAAAGGATCAAGTGGGTAAGAAGCCAGAGAGAGGGGCCCAGTGGAGGGAGAATACTGGAGACTGGTAAATGTGGCTGCTGTGCAGGAGGAAGTCTCCTGGCAAAGAAGTGGGTGCGAAGGCGTGAAAGAAGAGCTCAGCTTTGTGCCAAGCTCAGTTCATTGAGGTGGGGGCGTAAGGGGATGAAGCTGAAATTATCTCACATTTGCAGTATTTTGCCCTTGTATTTGTGTCACTAAAACAGATTATCTGGTCATTATCGCAACGCTGTTTGTAGGAGCTTGCTGTGTGCAACTTGGTTGCTGCATTTCCGACATTACAACAGTAAACTATATTTCATAGAATCATAAGAGTTATACAGCACAGAAACAGGCCTTTCGGCCCATCGTGTCTGTGCCGGCCATCAAGCACCTATCTATTCTAATCCCATTTTCCAGCACTTGGCCTGTAGTCTTGTATGCCATTGCGTTTCAAGTGTTCATCTAAATACTTCTTAAATGTTGAGGGTTCCTGCCTCTACCACCCCTTCAGGTAGTGTGTTCCAGATTCCAACCACTCTCTGGGTGAAAATTTTTTTCTCAAATCCCCTCTAAACCTCCTGCCCCTTACCTTAAATCTATGCCCCCTGGTTATTGATCCCTCCACGAAGGGAAACATTTTCTTCCTATTTATCCTATCAATGCCCCTCATAATTTTGTATACCTCAATCAGGTCCCCCCTCAGCCTTCTCTGCTCTAAGGGGAACAGCCCCAGCCTATCCAGTCTCTCTTCATAGCTGAAATGCTCCAGCCCAGGCAACACCATGGTGAATCTCCTCTGCACTCTCTCCAGTGCAATCACATCCTTCCTATAATACGGTGACCAGAACTGTACACAGTACTCCAACTGTGGCCTAACTAGTGTTTTATACAGCTCCATCATAACCTCCCTGCTCTTATATTCTATGCCTCGGCTAATAAAGGCAAATATCCCATATGCCTTCCTAACCACCTTTCTACCTGTGTTGCTGCCTTCAGTGATCTATGGACAAGTACACCAAGGTCTCTCTGACCCTCTATTTCCTAGGGTCCTACCATCAATTGTATATTCCCTTGCCTTGTTAGTCCTCCCAAAATGCATCATCTCACACTTTTCGGGGTTAAATTCCATTTGCCACTGCTCCGCCCATCTTACCAGCCCAACTATATCGTCCTGTAATCTAAGGCTTTCCTCCTCACTTTTTACGACACCACCAATTTTCGTATCATCTGCGAACTTACTGATCATACCTCCTATGTTCACATCTAAATCATTAATGTACACTACAAACAGCAAGGGTCCCAGCACTGACCCCTGCCGTACACCACTGGTCACAGGCTTCCACTCGGAAAAACAACCCTCAACCATCACCCTCTGCCTCCTGCCACTAAGCCAATTTTGGATCCAATTTGCCAAATTACCCTGGATCCCATGGGCTCTTACCTTCTTAACCAATCTCCCATGTGGGACCTTATCAAAAGCCTTACCTAAGTCCATGTAGACTACATCAACTGCTTTACCCTCATGTACACATCTAGTCGCCGCCTCAAAAAATTCAATCAAGTTTGTTAGACACGATCTCCCCTGACAAAGCCATGCTGACTATCTCTGATTAATCCCTGCCTCTCCAAGTGGAGATTAATCCTGTCCCTCAGAATTTTTTCCAATAGTTTCCCTCCCACTGATGTTAGACTCACTGGCCTGTAATTACCTGGTTTATCCCTGCTACCCTTCTTGAATAATGGTACCACATTCACTGTCCTCCAGTCCTCTGGTACCTCTCCTGTGGCCTGAGAGGATTTGAAAATTTGTGTCAGAGCCCCTGCTATCTCCTCCCTTGCTTCACATAACAGCCTTGGGATACATCCCATCTGGACCTGGGGATTTATCCACCTTTAAGCCCAAAAATATTTAATTGGCTGCAAAGCACTTTCAATGTCCTGTGGTTATGAAAGGTGCTAAAGAGTGCAAATATTTCTTTCAGAATGTCTCTTGAGGGTAGAGAGATGGCCTGTTGGGACCATTTCTACTTGTGAAAGTTAGACACAGTACGTCCACTCACAGGAACTGTTTTGTCAACTGATCCTTCTGGCAAATGCAGCACAGTTAAGTCCCTGCTTCTGTGTTCTGTTGAAATTTGGAATTCTTTATAATGGGAGAGAATGGTCTTTTGGAATTCCTTATTTGGATGAAGACATTTATCTGGAATTCATTGCAAAAATGTGAATAGGATTTCAAGGCAGTTGCATGCCATTTGGTTTGGTAGTTTTTTGACCGATGTCATTTGAGTCTGTAGCCAGAACTTTTATATCTTTGTTGTTATAAACATTGTGAGGGTTTGAATGCCTCTATTTTCTTCCCAGTTTCCCTGGAACCATGTGTGCAACCTGCAGATTAGTGTCAGGCATCCGATCTGCTTCTGGATCCCTGCCAATCTCACTTGAATGGGTAACTAGGAGGCAAGAAACAGATGCCCAAAGATGATTCTTGCTATTTTCTCTCTCCTCCCACCCCCTCCACCTCAGTATATCAGAGATCCTGAGCTCAAGGGCCTGTATCCTACACCCACCATAGTGCAGCCTGGCGCTCTATACAAGATGGTATTTTTTTGCACACTGTTTCATATGCACTTTATTCTGCAGGCTTTGTTGCATCCTCTTTAACATGGTCGCTTGTTTTGTGTATTAAATACACATGCAGGGAATTTTATATAATTGGCCATTTTCCCATTTACTTTCCAGCTCTTACAACTACTGGCAATTGCAGTGAAATTCCAGGCTCCCTGAATGACCATTTTTTAAAAAACATTTTTCAGCTCCCGCAAATGGGTTGAAACAGACTATTTATTGCAGTAACACAGCTACTGAAACATTGGCTTCATTAGTTCATGACAATTAAAATGCACTGGAACTAGGGGGCATTGTTTCAGAATAAGGGGTTGCCCATTTAAGACTGAGGAATTTCTTCTCTAAGGGTCATGAATCTTTGGAATTCTCTACACCAGAGAGCAGTGGAGGCTGGATCATTGAATATATTCAAGGCTGAGGTTGTCAGATTCTTGAACTATAGGGGAGTCGAGCATTATGGGGAACAGACAGGAAAGTGGAGTTGAGGCCAAGTTCAGATCAGTCATGATCTTACTGCATGAGCGGAGCAAGTTTGAGGGGCCATATGGCCGAACGCCTGCTCCCATTTCTTATGCTCTTAAAATATATTACCTGAATTCTATTTTAAGTGCCATTTCTGCTTACTTATCCTCTCTCTACATTCTCTTATTTTATTTTTGTCTAATATTTCCTGGCCATTATTTTTTTGTTAAAGTCACAAACCATTTTACTTCAATTTCTTAAAAGCTAATTACTATGGAAGCTAAAAATCTGAAATTAAAAGCAGAAAATGCTGGAAACACTCAGCAGGTCAGGCAGCATCTGTGGAGCTAGAAACGCAGTTAACGTTTTAGGTTGATGCTCTTTCATTAGAACTAGAAGATTTGGGAGATTTAACTTTTTTTTTATGCAAGTACAGAGCCAGGGAAAAGGAGAGGCAGGAGGCAGAGGTCTGTGATAGGGCAGGATAAATTAAATAGCGAAAGTAATGATGGTGCAAGGCAAAAACATGTGACAATGAGACAAGTAGAGAAACAAAAGATGGGCCTGGAGGAAGTAAATATATAAAGATTTCTATTTATATAGCTCCTTTTACAATCCCAGGATGGTCCAAAGCTCTTTACAGCCAATGAAGTACTTTCTGAAGAGTAGTCATTATTGTCATGTAGGAAAAATTATAGCCTACTTGTGCACGTCAAAACAAAAGCAAAATACTGCAGATGCTGGAAATCTGAAATGAAAACAGAAAATGCTGGAAATACTCAGCAGGTCAGGCAACATCTGTGGAGAGAGAAACCGAGTTAATGGGCTGGATTTTATTCTCCCCCAGGTATCCGGGTCCGTGGTGGCGGGGTCTGAAGATGCCTCCGAGAGAGCGCCACCACGCACCCCGACACTGGGAGGGCCCGGCCCAATATTGCCAACGGTGGCGAGGCCTCGTGGCAGCCCCCAAGCTGCTCGACGACGGGAACCCCATTTGCATATTCAAATAAATTAAAAATTAATGAATCGATCAGACATCGCCGCCTGAGTTCCTGCTCTGATCTTGGACCCAGTGGCCGGCACTCCCACGCCTTCGGGTCACCGTCTGGGGAAACGCGGCACCACACTGGTGGGGAGGGGGGTAGGAGGTAAGATTATCAGTGTTGGGGTGGTGGGGGAACGGGGCCAAAGTAACATCATTGGTGTAGGGGATTGTGGGAAGGGTTGGAGGTTAAATTTTATGCAGTTTGGGGGGGAAAGGTCAGATTGTAAAAGTAAGTGTTTTGGGGGAGAAAGGGAAAGTTATAATTTTATGATTTTTGGGTAGGAGAGGGGAAAATAAATGTAGTTACATTTTTTTTTTATTCACTTTAACTTTTAAATATTATTTAAATCTGCCAGTAGAGCTGACACCCTTTTAAAAATGGCGTCAGCGCCTGTGCACAGGCAGCTGACGCCATTGCTGGGGACAGACAGCCTACCCCCTCCATGTGATTGGGGGTGCGGCCTGCCCTGGCTATTCAAATGAGCAGCCGCACGGAAGATTGCGGCTGCTCCGTGACATGCAGCTGGCACAGGTGGGCTGCCGTTTCTTTCGCCCGCCGCCAACATCAGCGGTGGGCGCAGAAGATTCAACCCATTGTTTCAGGTCTGTGAACTTTCATGAGAACCCACATGCTTCCACAAACAGCAATGTGGTGAGAACCAGATTATCTGTTTGTGATGTTCATTGAAGGATAAATGTTGGCCAGAGCACAGGGCATAATTCCCCTGCTCCTCTTCAAAATAGTCCCATAGGGATCGGGGGAGGGGGTGTAGTTGTTAGTGATGAGAGGATCATCGATTTAAAATTGTCATTCAGTGCAGGGAGAAAAGAAGTTTCTTCAAACCTTTATACACAGATGGCTGTTGGGGTATGGAATGCATTGGTGCAGGGAGTGGTTGAGCACAGACCATTGCACCTTTGAGTAGCCTGGGCTCGGTGGTCACCACCTGAGTGAGAAGGCTGTGGATTCAAGTCCCACTCCAGAGATTTGAGCACAATATCTAGGCTGACACTCCAGTGCAGTACTGAGGGAGTGCTGCACTGTCAGAGGTGCCATCTTTTGGATGCAATGTTAAACCAAAGTCCAGTTTGCTCTCTCAGGTAAACGTAATAGATACCATGGCATTACTTCGAAGCGCAGGGGAATTATCCTGTTGCCTTTACCAATATTTATCCCACAACCAACATCACTAAAAACAGGTTATCTGGACATTATCACATTGGTGTTTGTGGGATCTTGCTGTGTGCAAATTGGCTGCTGCATTTCCTACATTACAACAGTGACAAGACTTCACAAGTACTTCAGTGGCTGTACACTGCTTTGCAACATCCTTAGGTTGTGAAAGGCACTTTATAAAAGCAAGTCTGTCTGCCTTTAGGTAAATAAATAGTCAACACACAGGAGGATACAGGACAATAGGAAGATAACATGCCAGTGGAACTAGTTTTGAATCGCTTGATCAAAGGGGTGACATAAATGATGCCCAATTGGGTTCCTTCTGTGCTCAAACCTTGCATTGTCACTTGGCCTGAGTGAGATTGCTAATTTAAACAAATGTCAGGAAATCTGAAATAATGCAAAATGCTGGAAATATAGAGGAGACAGTCTGCAGCATGCTTTGACTCTTGGGGTGTGCTTCCTTCATCAGGACTGGTGAAGAAATGCTCCTGATTTATATTGTCAATTTCTGAGCACTTTGCTGTTCTGGGCAAACTCCACCCAGCGAGATCACATTTGTTTCAAGTGTCAGGCATATAGCCAGCAGGAAGCCTCTTTCTTACCATCATCCTGGGTTGGATTCACATTCAGAGCCTTAACAAGTAAAGCAATGACTAATAGATCCTTCTTTGGTTCTGTCAGTGCTAGTCTGATTACGCTTCTGTGAAGCCCCTTGGGAGGTTTTATTATATTAAAGGTGTTCATAAATGCAAGGAGTTGTTTGTGTTGATGACTATAGCACCTGTTCCCCTGGCCTCAACAATTTGATCATATTGCTCCTCTGTGCCCAGTGGTAGTTATTGATTTGTTTGTTTCTTGAATGGCTTCTCCTGTGGTAAGGTCTACATGGTGGCTTCACCAAGTCTTGTACTGTGTGAGCTATATTGAGTTATTGTGTAACATCTGAGGGCCAGGTTGAAAAGGGAATAAAAAGGAACTCCCTTCCTAACAGCACTGTGGGTATACCTACCCCACATGGACTGCAGTGGTTCAAGAAGGCAGCTCACCACCACCTTCTCGAGGGCAATTGGGGATGGGCAATAAATGCTGGCCTGGCCAGCGACGCCCACATCCCATGAATGAATTAAAAAAAAATTCCTCCTGTGATGATCTTGGTTCCAACAAAGCAGATGAAAGCAGGCTAGGGAAATTATGCAAATAGCCATGTGCTGATTCAGGGAGAATTGGAGTCTGAAATTTTCTCAGAATTGTGCTGATGTTGTGGAAATACTGCAATTCAGCAAATTTAAATCTACTGCAATAAACTGGTGTATTTAGAAGTCTCAGTACCAGAACAGTGCTGGTTAGCCTAAAGGGTTTTGCTTGGGCTTTGGTAACTTGCTGCTCTGAGGAATGGGAAGGAAAAAAAAAGCTGTGCTCTGAGATAAAGGATTCCAAATCTGGGAGTCAGTTCAGAATTGCATGTTTTATTTTAGGATTTCAGCATTGGATGGAAGAAGTCTAAGGAAAGCAGAAACTGGTGAACTGTTCCCTAGACCTCCACCGACATGCTTTGCAAATGTGATATGTTTACACATTGTGCTAGTTCATTACATCGACACTGTCTATTAATTAATTACACTAATTGCATTACATGTCATTGTGCAGTGCAGAATGACACTGGGGTTGAAAGGATAAGTATAAAGACAAATTGAATAACCATGGCTTGTATTTCCTTGAATGTAGAAGATTGAGGGGTGACCTGATCGAGGTGTTCGAAATGAGAAAATGGTTCAAGAGGATTGTATTTATTTCCTCTGGTTGGGAAATCTAGAACTAGAGGGCACAATTTTAAAATTAGAGCTAGGCCATACAGGAGTGAATTTAAGAAGCACTTCTTCATTCTCAAGGTAGTAGAAATCTGGAGCTATCTTCCCACAAAAGATTCTGTATGATGGGTCAATTGAAGCTTTCAAGTGTGAGATCTCGAGACTGGGAAATGGAGTTGAGGTACAGATCAGCCTTGATCTAATTGAATGACCGAACAGGCTTGAGGGGCTAACTGGCCTACTGTGCTCCGATGTCCACATCAGATCCCTCTAGAACCTCCATTTGAAGTGTCAGTTGGCTATTGGAGCTTGGGCATATATCAATATCAAACCCAGGAGTTGGGACATGGTAAGCATGTGGGAGAAGTAGCCAATGGCCATTCATAATTTCATTGCATTCTTTAATTTACAGGCTGATCGGGATATGTGGAATATTTCCATCTATAGCAGCAAGGGTCACTTGGCGTTGCCAGTTTTTTTTTTTTAGCGGGTTGACTAGAAATTTCCAACATGTAAGCTAATAGGAATGTTCCCCACACCCCACCTCAGCGTCGCATAGTGTTGGAGACGAGCAGGAAGATTTTTCTGGGTCTTAGCCCAGCCGCACTGCAAATGGAGTAGGGGGAGGGGGGGGTGGAGAATGGCTGAACTATTTGCCTAGAAAGGAAACCACCTGACCTCCTTCCATTTAATTGGTGGGTTCCTTTATAGCCATGTGCAAGAAAGACTTGCATTTATATAGCACCTTCCATGACTTCTGGACATCCCAAAGCATTTTGCCACATTTCCTACGTTGTATTCTTTGTTGTAATCAATTTGAACACAGCAAGGTCCTACCAACAGCAATTTAAATTACCAGATAATCTTGTTTTCAGGTGTTTGAGGGATGAATATTGGTCAGGACACCAGGAGAACTCCAAGCTCTTCTTTGAACAGTGTGGTAGAATCTTTTATGTCCACCTGGGAGAGTGTACGGGGTTTTGTCTTAACATCTCGGCTGTAAGACGGTGTTTGTGACAGTGCAGCATTCTCTGTACTGCAGTGGAGAGTCAGCCTAGATTATCTGCTCAAGCCTCTGGAATGGGTTTGAACCTATGGCCTCCTGACTTGGAGGCAAAGTGCTACCAACTGAGCCAAATCTCACATAAGGTTTCCCAATATTTGCTGTGCCCAGGGCCAAATCCAGGAAAATCTCCCCAATTAACTGTTGTGGGTTCCGCCAGAGCCACTCAGCTCCTGACTTCATTACAGTCTTGGTTCAAACATGGACAAAAGAGCTGAACTCGAGGTGAGAGTGACTGCCCTTGACATCAAGGCAGCATTTGACCAAGTATGGCATCAAGGAGCCCTAGCAAAACTGGAGTCAATGGGAATCTGGGGGAAAAACTCTCTGCTGGTTGGAGTCATACCTAGCACAAAGGAAGATGACTGTGTTGTTGGAGGTCAATCATCTGAGCTCCAGGCCATCACTGCAGGAGTTCCTCAGGGTAGTGTCCTAGGCCCAACCATCTTCAGCTGCTTCATCAATGACCTTCCTTCAATCATAAGGTCAGAAGTGGGGATATTCGCTGATTACACAATGTTCAGCACCATTCGCGACTCCTCAAATACTGAAACAGGCCAATTAGAAATGCAGCAAGATCTGGACAATATCCAGCCTTGGGCTGATAATTGGCAAGTAACATTTGTGCCACACAAGTGCCAGGCAATGACCATCTCCAACAAGAGAGAATCTAACCATCTCCCCTTGACATTCAATGGCTGAATCCCCCACATCAACATCCTAGGGGCTATCATTGACCAGAAACTGAACTGGAGTAGCCATATTTGCAGACGACACTAAGATTGGTGGAGTAGCAGATAGTGAAGGGGACTGTCAGAGAATACAGCAGAATATAGATAGATTGGAGAGTTGGGCAGAGAAATGGCAGATGGAGTTCAATCAGGGCAAATGCGAGGTGATGCATTTTGGAAGATCCAATTCAAGAGTGAACTATACAGTAAATGGAAAAGTCCTGGGGAAAATTGATGTCCAGAGAGATTTGGGTGTTCAGGTCCACTGTTCCCTGAAGGTGGCAACGCAGGTAAATAGAGTGGTCAAGAAGGCATACGGCATGCTTTCCTTCATCGGACGGGGCATTGAGTACAAGAGTTGGCAGGTCATGTTACAGTTGTATAGGACTTTGGTTCGGCCACATTTGGAATACTGCGTACAGTTCTGGTCGCCACATTATCAAAAGGATGTGGATGCTTTGGAAAGGGTGCAGAGGAGGTTCACCAGGATGTTGCCTGGTATGGAGGGCGCTAGCTATGAAGAGAGGTTGAGTAGATTAGGATTATTTTCATTAGAAAGACGGAGGTTGAGGGGGGACCTGATTGAGGTGTACAAAATCATGAGAGGTATAGACAGGGTGGATAGCAAGAAGCTTTTTCCCAGAGTGGGAGTTTCAATTACTAGAGGACACGAGTTCAAAGTGAAAGGGGAAAAGTTTAGGGGGGATATGCGTGGAAAGTTCTTTACGCAGAGGGTGGTGGGCACCTGGAACGCATTGCCAGCGGAGGTGGTAGATGCGGGCACGATGGAGTCTTTTAAGATGTATCTAGACAGATACATGAATGGGCAGGAAGAAAAGAGATACAGAAGCTTAGAAAATAGGCGACATGTTTAGAGAGAGGATCTGGATCGGCGCAGGCTTGGAGGGCCGAAGGGCCTGTTCCTGTGCTGTAATTATCTTTGTTCTTTGTTCTTTATATAAATACTGTGGCTACAAGAGCAGGTCAGAGGCTAGGAATCCTGAGGCGAGTAATTCACCTCCTGACTCCCCAAAGCCTGTCCACCATCTACAAGGCACAAGTCAGGAGTGTGATGGAATACTGTGCACTTGCCTGGATGGGTGCAGCTCCAACAACTCTCTTAAAGTTCGACACCATCCAGAACAAAGCAGCCCGCTTGATTGGCACCCCATTCACCAACATTCTCTCCCTCCACCATCGATGCACAGTGGCAGCACTGTGTATCATCTACAAGATGCACTGCAGCAATGTACCAAGGCTCCTTAGACAGCACCTTCCAAACCTGTGACCTCTACCACCTCGAAGGACAAGAGCAGCAGATGCATGAGAACATCACCACCTGCAAGTTCCCCTCCAAGTCACACACCATCCTGACTTGGAACTATATCGCCGTTCCTTCACTGTCGCTGGGTCAAAATCCTGGAACTCTCTTCCTAACAGCACTGTGGGTGTACCAACCCCACATGGACTGCAGCGGTTCAAGAAGGCAGCTCACCACCACCTTCTCAAGGGCAATTAGGGATGGACAATAAATGCTGGCCTGGCCAGTGACGCCCACATCCCATGAATGAATGAATTTTAAAAAATTAAACAATCATACTCGTGAGAGAAAATACAAGCACTCGAGCCATGATTCCACTATATATGGTTCAGGTTTTGGTCCTGGTAAAAACTGTGACATCAGATCAAGGGGGGGATTTAATAGAGGTGTACAGGATGTGAGTTATTTCTGGGAATGGCTCACTGGCATTGTGTGTTCTGTTGACATGTAGTGCCACAAAGCAGGAGGGCAAGGGTTAAGATTTCACAACTTGGCTCTGATTCCAATCTGGGCCACTGCGTGGCAGTTGTGGTGTCTCCCTCCTTTGGGGAGGGATTGAGGGGGTCTGAAATTGAATAGGATGATGCCACTGACCAGCCAAAGAGGATGACAGCAGCAGTCTGGAAACTGGCTGCATGCTCATGCTGTCACCGTAGAAACATAGAATCTGAGGGTGTTTGCCAGGGCACTGGCCTTTCTCCAATGACTATTCTTCAATGTTGAATGTCAACAGGCTAGTCAAATGTGAAGGACTCTTAGCTGAGCTCGGTCGTCTTGTCATTAGGGTCACTGGATAGCAGCAAAGAAATATAACCTTTTTTTTTCTCTTTTTACCACCTCCCTCTGTCTCCCTAACAGGCCAAGGGCAGTGCTCCAACTGGCTGAAACCAGTTAATTCAATACAGAGCCTGGGATGTTGTGCCGTCACTGGGTTAGTTATAAACTAGGCAGTGTCTTAATCTACTAAGCCGTCAGGGGCTCCAGAGAGTAAATATTCTTCCAAAGAATGTAACCAAGATCAATATGACCATAAGAATGTGTACTTAATGCCCACTTTCTTAGAAAACATTTTCTTTTTCAACTCATGATACCAGATCCTAATTAGAGCATAAATTGATGTAAAAAGTATATTGCGTCCCCCTCATTATCCCTCCACCACCCTCACTGTATTTCTTTTAAATGAAAGCGATATTCTAGATTTGTCCCTGTGGAGGTTGTAATTCTATGTTAACTGACAGCAGTCCAGATGAGAGTCAATTTAAAAAGGTTTATCGCATGCTGTTTGCTGTAAGTGTAGGAGCTGCCCTTACTTTCTCTCTGCAATACTCTGTTTTCCCCAGGATACTTCTGGTCTTGGTGAACATGAGTAATTCTGAGAGGCCTTATGATATCAAAATCTAGTCCCGCATTCAGCTTTTATTTAAGGTGCAGTTCCTCTGAAATTATAACTCATTTTTTTTTAGAAAAGACAGTTTATACTGGGCTGGATGGAGGTCATGGCTCTGACATTGGTTTTTCACCATTGGAAGTGGGTTTCAACTGTAGCCTAGATTAGTGGGATGAAAGGCCTACTCTGTACACTGGGAGTATAAACTCAACACAGGAAGTTCAATCAGTTCTTAGTGGCCTCAGGCCATCTGCACAAAACCAATACTGAATTCAGCAAAAGCTGTCAGATCTGACTTGGAGAGGCCTGGTGCAGGAAATGGAGAAAATGCATTTGTGGTTGCTCTGTGAGATTAGAACTGACACCTTGGCGTGACAGAGTAAAAGAAGTTTCACTATAAATCTAACCTTGCAATACTTTGACTTTTAGGCACTTGATGGTGACCTCTCTTTCCTGAGAAAGAAAAGTATTGCATATCTTACACTTCCCTAAACCTCTCTGCCTCTACATCTCTTCCTCTTTTTAAAAAAATGCTGCTTCGAACCCATCTCTTTGACCAAGCTATTGGTCATCTTCGGTAACATCCCCTTATATGGCTCTGTATTAAATTTAGTTTTGTTTTCTCCTGTGAAGCACCTTGGGATATTTTACTATGTTAAAAGTGCTATATAAATGCAAGTTGTTGGCAGTGAAACTACGCAGTTTATACTTTCCAAGAATCTTGATGGCCAAATGATCTTTTCTCATCCCTGACGTTTCCTCTTGCACTCTTATAAAAATAGTGCAGTCGCTACTATGGTTAGCCCTGAATATAATTGTGCAAAAAGAAGTATGGTGTTCAATCACAGGATGTGTCCAAAAAGGCAACATTTTCACTGTGGCTTAGGCGTGAAGTAATTTTCTCAGAATAAACTGCAGTTTTCATAACCTCTTCTTGAATACAATTTTGAGTGAGTGAATGAGGCAGACAGCCATGAGTTTTGAGTTGGAGACAGTAATCACCATGAGTCAACTGATGGTTACCTGAACCCCTGCAACATTCTGTTACTATAATTTTCCAAATTACTGTGACCACCACAATTGATGCACCCCATTGCAATGTTAAGAAGTGGCACAGATTATCGGGGAGACGCTGCCTCAATTGCAGGTCCATCCTAGTCCAGTGCTTTCATTGTGTGAAAGAATTTTCAGGTTATCTAGCAATGCCTTGACCCAAATCTCTCTCTCAGAGAAATGTCCTTAGTTCAGTAGCTTGAGTGGTTGAAAGGCCTATACCCCCGTAGTCTCAATTTTAGCGTCCTATATATGTGTAAGCTTTATTATTCTCGTCCTTTTCAAATCCCACCATGGCCTTGCCCTCCCTATTTCTGTAACCTCGTTCAGCCCTACAATCCTCAGAGAACTGTGTCCCTCTAGCTTCGATTTTCTTCCGCATCCCCGATATCTATTGGCAGCCATGCCTTCAGCTATCTAGACCCTAAATTCTCAAATTCCTTCCTTAAACCTCTCTACCACTTTCTTCTCCTTTTAAGATGTTCATTAAAACCTGAAAGAAAAGAAGATTTCGCATTTATATAGCGCCTTTCAAGACTCCCAGATGTCTCAAAATGCTTTTCTGCCAATGAAGTACACCTGAAGTGTAGTCACTGTTCTAATGTTGGAAGCAATTTGCGCACAGCAAGCTCCCATGAACAGCAGTGTGATAATGACCAGATAATCTGTTTTTGTGATGTTGATTGAGGGGTAAATATTGGCCAGAACACGGGATAACTCCTCAGTAACTGTTTGAAACAGTGTCATGGGATCTTTTACACCCACCTGAGAGGGTAAACTGGGCCTCGGTTTAACAGCTCATCTGAAAGACAGCACCTCTGGCAGTACAGCACTCCTCAGTGCTGCATTAGGGTGTCAGCCTTGAATTTTGTGCTCAAGTCTCTGGAGTGGGACTATGAACTCACAACCTTATGACTCTGTAGGGAGAGTGCTACCAATTGAACCACAACAGTCTTTAACCAAGCTTTAGATCCTAATATCGTCTTATGCCTTGGGACATTTTCTTGTGTTCAAGGCGTTATGTAATTGCAAGTTGTTGTTGTGGTGGCGGCAGCAGCCCTGCTCAAGCTCTAATGGAAGATTAAACTACTACTTTAGTTTAGTTTAGAGATACAGTACTGAAACAGGCCCTTCGGCCCACCGAGTCTGTGTCGACCATTAACCACCCATTTTATACTAATCCTACACTAATTCCATATTCCTACCACATTCTCACCTGTCCCCTATATTTCCCTACCACCTACCTATACTAGGGGCAATTTATAATGGCCAATTTACCTATCAACCTTCCTTTGGCATGTGGGAGGAAACCGGAGCACCCGGAGGAAACCCACGCAGACACAGGGAGAACTTGCAAACTCCATACAGGCAGTTCCCAGAATTGAACCCGGGTCGCTGGAGCTGTGAGGCTGCGGTGCTAACCACTGCGCCACTGTGCTGGGTCTGTGTCCACCAGAGCTTTTACACACTGAAATTGATGCATTTCCAGGACCTTGAGTACTTGGTAGGGGAAGAACAAAATATTAAAAGTCTGAGTTGGTAGAAGTGGGTGGGGGGCAGTTTTACTTGGAGTAGAATCCAGATTTAATAACCCGAGTCCTGTGCAGATGGGTCACTGGTTATTCTAGACTTCCCACTCCAACCAGAAAAATCTCAGAAGGTTAGTTATCACCCTTGAAAGAGAGAGAGCTGGTTCCCTCCAGCAAGGTATCACGATGTTGTACTGTCTGCATCACAGATTTAAAAACCCAAGCATATCATTAATTTGCAGTAACTAATAACCTCTCTCAACATATATTAGAACCCTGAGCGTAGCCAGCCTTTTGTACCAATTTGGAAGCAGGTGTGGAATAGTTAATCATCAAGATGTTTTTCTATATGGACCGATTTTTAAGTGGCATTGGACCCCAATGCAAATCAACTAGTCACTTTCTGCCCACCTTTTTGTTTACTCCTTTGGAAAAGTCCCACACGGATTCAGCAACAAGGTGTCCATATAAACTATTATCTCAGTAAAATTACTGAGGTCATAATGCAGCATGTGTCCACAGTTTTAGAGAGGGCTTGTAGTGGACACCACCTGCTGTGGTTATATTTTCAGCAGGATGTGCCTCAGAGGTCCCGCCCAGATTTGGTAAAGCCATTAACTGTTGCAGCTCTGGTAATGGAGCTCCCAGCTTTCCAGAATTCATTATATTTGTTGCTGACAGGCCAGCTGGTTTCCTTGTTTCTGTTTCCATGCTCAAAGGCCTGGACTCTCAGCCAGATGAAAGAAACCATGTTTTCAAAAAGAATGTGGTCCCGTCTACATTTTACTGATATTTCTGATTGGCATGTGTCAGATGGGCAGGCAAGGGAACTGTGAATAGCTCATCAATTTCATAGAGTGGTGATGTTTTAAGGTACTTTGACACTGTATATCAGGTGCTGTTAACAAACAAATTCGAAGAATGGGTGCAAACACTTTCATGAAGGTGGTGCCCTTCAAGTTGTAAAATGGCCCAATTCCTGGCAGGTGAGCAGTTGGCTGGTGTCACTGTGTGCTCTCTACCTTAAGCAGAGTCTGGCTGATATTCAGCAGTCTGATCTCTGTTCTCTTGCATGCAGCTTGTATATTATAGAAGGATCATATTTCTGTGTGTAAAAGTACCTGTGGTTCATTGCTGCAGTGTGAGTAATGATGGTGGAATAACTGTGCTGCTGCAAAGATTTTTGTGCACTCGTTGGCATTTACGAGTAATACCTGTTTTGTGTTGATTTCTGTCGAAAGAGAGGTGAACCTTTTTTGGATCTTGGCTTTTGTTCTTGACGTAGAATTCATGGCAGCTAGTGAAGGTGAGTTTGACTTTTTGTTCTTAATGAAACACTGCTCATATGAGTGATCTACATCAACTTCCGTTCAAGGTTGAATCAATACTCTTAAATCCTTCAGAGTGTCCTTCCTCCCACTACCTTGAGGCTTTTTAAAACCAAGGTTTGGCGTCACTTCCATCCTGAGTTACCACCTTTATCTCCTAGGCTGTTTATCAGCTTAGGTACAGTCACTAGCACTGAGGACCTTTGGTCCTTTTTTAAGTTGAAGAAAAACAATTTTTAAAAAAAAACTTTTCTTTAGCACACACTTAGAATCTGAATAGCGTAGCAACTGGGTGGCCTTACTGTTTCAACATGGCCTTGTCATAGTTCCATAACTCACAACTCATTAGTATTTACCTATAAGTCACTGTTTTTCATACCTGTCATTCTGGCCATAATTTGCATGTACAGTCAAAGGGAAGCACATCATTCTGAGATGTTTCTATTGGGTCTGAGGAGAAGGCAGCCATTTTGTTTTTAGACTAGAAGAGGCAACTCCAAGGGCAACATGAGACTGTCCAGTCTTAATTCTATATGATAGACAGCAAGGCTAGGAAACCATCTTTCCATCCTGGGGTGGTATTGGCTGACCCATTGTGAGGTTTGGGTTTCCTTTTACAGTTTACTTTATTCACTCATACTGCAGCAGTGCTTGACTGACTAAAAGCTAAATGCTGGTACAGTCAATCATAAATAAAGATCACGTGGGCTAGTGGGATTAGTGAATGGAAGTACCACTGCCAAGATGAGTTAAAATTGTTAAAATATTTATCACGCTTGTGTGAGAGCTTTAGAAAGAAAATAACAGGTAAAATGAATCACTTCCATTACATAGACTATGGCTGCAGCCCATTCCGCTATCCAAAACCTGGCAGGTGAGCACTGGGTGATCCCAATGCATGCTGGCCTCCTCGTGTTGCGTTACCCTGGTTTGCTAATTCAAGAGACCAAACCTGAGAAGAATTGGGGGGGTGGGGGGGTGGAGGGGAGATACACAAGGGCCATTAGTCCGGTCCTCCTCAAAAATCTGTGTCATATAGCTTTTAATTTGACTTCAAACTGATGTATAAAGTGTAGCATTCAGATCCATATGCAGGGTCCTAAATTAAATTTGTTCCTTTTAATCACTCGCCTCCTGTGTACTCCAACAACTGCTGGAATGCCAGGGATTTGTTGCTGAAAGCTCTCTTCTTTCAGCTGGCTGCAATCACCATGAAAATGAGTTTGAGAGGTTGCCAAGGTAATGGAAGCAAGCCTTGATGAGAGGAGTTCTCTTACGAGGCTCACTTAGTGTGTGTTGCACTGAAGCATGTTATGAGCACCATTGTACATTTTGTAGAACAGAACAGCTGTAGATGTTGCAGCTCTCAAGCAGGCTATTTGGGCTATCAGACCGGTACCATCTCGAAAGCTGTTGGAAGCATTATTTCAGAAGATGACGTAGGACTTTGATTAGCTCAGTGAGGTGTTTAACACACTCCCACTCAGATTATTGAATTCTTCCTCTGTGAAAACTGGCAAGTGATATTCATGGTAGTGAATGAAGCATGTTTATACCTCTGGAAATATAACCAGCAACAGTCCACTTAGTGTACAAATTATGCATACTTGTTTGAAGATAACATTGTATATAGGCTGTACATGTCTATAAATGTAAACTGGGTGTGTCGGTGACGGGGTCTAGAACCTAAGCTCTGGAATTTCCTTGATTAAACCTCTTTACCTCTCACTCCTTTTACGACCCTCCTAAAAATCCTGCTTTTAACTAAGCTTTTTTTCTCCCGGTCCTAATATCTCCTCTTTTGGCTTGGTGTCAATTTTTGTCTGATTACACTCCTATGAAGTGACTTGGGATGTTTTACTATGTTAGAGGTGCTATCTATAGGCAGGTTGTTGTTTATTGTTGGTGTGCGCGCGTGTGTGTGTCAGTCACAGGTGTCCAACGGCCATGTTTGTGAACCAAAACCGATGAGGGTCATTGGGCTATTTAACTTTGTAGGGCTTCACAGTGGAACTGTTCTCCCCATTATATCCACATGGACATGCTTTTCATGCTCACTGTATAATGATCAAAGCTCCTCCCTCTCCATAACGGTCAAAGCCCCTCCCTTTCTCTAAGCATTGACCACCTTTGCTGGTGAATGGGCAAGTGTCCCAACAATTACCTGGCTTGAATTATTTTCAGGGCACCCAATTATAGCAAAAATAGAATTTTCTTTTGCTTTTTTTATACAATATGAAAGCAAAATCTGACCAGGGAAGCATGTGATTATGGTCATCTACCAGTATAGCTGTTTCATGAAACATAAACACTGTTCTCAGAAGTGACATTAGTGGCACTCGGCAGGAACTTCTGCATTAATGGGGAGAGGCAATATAACAAAAATGGGAAATTCTGCCTTTTTTTAAATTATTCTTTTTTTGCCCATCCCTTATTGCCCTTGAAGTTGGTATATTTTCAAAGTAATAGTAATGGAGGCATCTCCTTTGCCTAGTATAGAAAAGGTAGATTACCTGTGGAAGACAGACAGCATAGTTTGTTCATGAATTTGGAAGTTGAAATCGGAGCTGTTGATGCCAACAGCCGTGACATTCCGCGGACTAACCTCTCACTTCCGATAGTGTGATGGGGAGAATCTCCAGAAAGAAACTACAACTGTTGGAAACCATTCTTTCTCATTTTATTTCTTTTCTTGTTATTGTCGACATTTTGTTTCCTGATTGTTTCAAAGATATTGCTTGAACTTTGAGATAGGAAATATTCTTAATGCTGTAATCTTTTCATGCTCATTGTAGATTCACGTACAGAGATGTGTTTATGCTAACAACTTGCATTTGTTTGGTGCTTGACTGTAAAGATTATTTGAGGCTGCTTCGTGGGTAGGCATAAGGAAAATGGATAATAGGCAAAATGGGAGAGATTGGAAAGAGTGAGGAAAGGGTTTGCTGAAGAGATGAATTTTGAGAGAATTTTTGAAAGCAGGAGCAGGATTATGGAGCTCCATTAAACAGTGCTTGTATAATATCCACCAGAGACTTACTTTTCAAGTTTGTTGAAAGAAGTGAAAGAACAGTATAGTCAGTAATTGGTGACCATGTAACTAGCTGGCTGTTAAAACCGATCTGGTTCACTGATGTCCTCTTAAGGAAGGATCTCTGTTGTCCTTTCTCAGTCTGATCTATATTTGACTCCAGAACTATAGTGATGTGGTTGACTACTACTACTCAATGTAGTGTCAGTTGTGGCTTGGTTGATAACACTCTTGCTTTAGTCACAAGGTTGTGGGTTCAAGTCCTGTGACAGAGACTTGAACACAAAGTCTAGGCTGATGTTCCACTGCAGTACTGAGGGAAGTGCTGCACTGTTGGAGGTGCTGTTTTTCGGGTGAGATGTTAAATGAGGCCCTATCTGCTTTCTAAGGTTGATGTAAAAGATTCCATGCCACTATTTGAAGAAGAGCAGGGTAGTTCTGTTCAATATTTATCCCTCAGTCGACATCACAGATTATCTGATCATTATCGCATTTCAGGTTGTGGGAGCTTGCTGTGCATAAATTGGCTGCTGTATTTCCTTTATTACAACAGTCTCTACACTTCAAAAGTGCTTATTGGCTGTAAATTACTTTGGGATGTCCTGAGGTCAAAAAAGATGCTCTATAAATACAAGTCTTTTCTTCTGTAAATGGCCTTGCAAGCCACTGGGTTAAGGACAATTAGGGATGGGCTATGCTAGCAGTACCCACATCCTGTGATTGACTTAAAATAAAACCATTTGTGCTTGTCTAATGCATTCAATTTCGTGAGATTTACCATGGCACCTCGCATGAGTGTTTGTTGGGGTGGGGAGGGGTGTGTTGGAGGGTAGAGATTGCATATTTATACCAGTGATTTGTTCTGTACATATAAAAGGTTTTCTGGGTTCCCACAATCCATACAATGAGGTTGGGTGGGCAGAGTTCCTCCCAGCTCTGGTTTCTCCCCTTCAAAAGTCACTTCTGCCACTGCCACCACCCCCCCCCCCCCCCCCCCCAACCTCTGTTTTCTCCCTCTGTCTGGTCATGAGTGGTCTCCTGATTCTTGGAACTTGTCACACAACAACTGCTGTGCAAAACCACAAACAAAAATACTCAACAAGAGAGGACCAACCTTTATAAGGGAAATGCAGTAACATTTGCAGAACATCACATGAGCAAACCTCCAGGAATGCCTCCAAAGAAAGTTGACAACCATAAGTGACGTGAGTGCTCAACCCATCTGAACTGCTTGGTGTTATTTACATGAATTGTCCTGCCATTCCACCTGAACCTGGCTAGACCCACTACCTAGCCAGCGGATGAGAGTGGGATCTAGGTGGCAGGCTGCAGCTGGAGACAAGTGGGACCAGCCCTGGCAGTCAGTTGAGGGCAGCATAAGGGGATCTCTGTTGAATGGGGAGAGAGGGAACAAAGCATGGGGCAAGAGAGGGCAAAGGCTTCCTTGTGAGGCCTGAAGGAGCACTGCTACCTACAAGGAAACCTGAAGTTCAATTATGAAACTTGCCAGCCTGGACCCCTTCTGGCCCACAATGTACTGCTTGGTGAGTCTGGCCTGATAGGAAGGCCATCACTGCTCCCCTGCTCAGACCTCTGACTGAAATAGTAGGTGGAGTTCTGATGTCAGCGGGGGGGGGGGGGAAGGGGGAAATGTGCGTTGTAAAGTAGGATCCCACTTCCTTCCTGTGAATGGTCTGCTCCTTACTTCAGAGGGGTAGGTTATCATTGGCACATGGTTGAAGGGCAGTGGGATGGGAGGAGCTAATACCCTCGTGCTCTCCTACCTGGTTTCTGCTGAGGGTGTGGGCAGAAGAGGGAGAAATAGTTAAAATTGAGTTCCTGTGTCACCCGCCAAGTCTTGTAATATGATGTTTGCACCTTGTGGAGAAAAGCAGTAATAAGATTAATAATAATATTGAACTGTACTAATTTAAGACTCAGATGTCATTGTTGATTGCAAGGCTTTGAGCTGAGCCGGATGGGTACACATCGCTGCTTACTGCCAGTCTGGTGTTCTGGTCTGTCAGCAGCCTGTTTTCACAGTGTTCTTTCTCCAGATGAGATTTATGCTGCTGATAGTCTGAAAGAGGCCATTAGACTGACAGCAAATGATTAAATCTGGGCCATAAACAGTTTCACCACATCCATATTGTACTGTGACATAATCAGAGAAATCAATCACCCGGATCCTGCCGATAATGAAAATGATTTAGATTTTTTTTCCCTCCTGGCTGTATAAAAGCCATTCTCTTCGCAGTAGAACATGCTTGTTTGTAGCTGACTATGGGTTTATCATACTTGCATGTACAATTGAGAAGAGAAGATGGGCAGATTTGTGGTGGGTTTTTCTCCCATTGAGATGAGGGGCATCAGTGCTGACTTTTACACTTTTGGCACTTAGTGTTAACATCGAGCTTCTAAGTTTAATTAACAAATGGTGTAAACCTCCAGGACAGTTATCCCTCTACGTGAGGAAATATGTTCAGAAATTGCTAAGGCTTCAATCTGGGTTTAATTTGATTGGACCGATAAGGGTGATACTAAGTTCCCCAATGTCACCAAACAAGCAATACAAATGCCCCTTTATGGAGACAATAATCTAAGAACGAAACAAGGTCCAGTCAAACTAACAGATGCCAAAATAAGCAACAAAGTCCCCCAAAAAAGTGAATCTTGCCTAAAAAGCCAAGCTTGATGCTACATAACCATTTATTTGATTTACCTTGCCTGCTCTCTTTTTTTCAAACTTGATGCTGTCTTGCTCTGTGGGCTTCTCCTCAAATAGGTCAGCATTGAAAAATAAAGATCAGGGGCACGAGGGTCAAGTAAAAATTGATATAAATTCAAATGAATGCCCCAGCTGTGTGCCAAATTTCAGCCAGTTTGGCTCAGTGGGTAGCAGTCTTGCCTCTGAGTCAGCAGGATGTTGGTTGAAGTCCCACTCCAGAGACTTGAGTACATAATCTTGCCTGACACGTTCGTGCAATAGTGAGGGAGTGCTGCACTATCTGAGGTGCTGTCTTTTGGATGAGACATGAAACCGAGGCACTATCTTCGCTTGGGAAAAGATCCCATGGCACTATCTCAAAGAAAGCAGGGGAGTTCTCCCCGGTGTCTGGCCAATACCGACATCAATTTAAAAAAAAAACAGATTATCCGGTCATTGTCACAGTGCTGATTATGGGATCGTGCTGTCCGCAAATTGGACGCTGCGTTTTCCTACGTTAAAACTGTGACTACACATCTTCGGTTTTAAAGCACTTTTGGGATGTCCTGAGGTCGTGAAAATTGCCATTATAAATACAAGTCATTTGTTTTAAGCAGAAAGTTACTTGCTCTGTGCAAATTGGGTATATTGTGTTTCCTACATCACAGCAGTGACTGCATTTGAAAAGTACTTCACTGGCTGTAAAGTGCCTTGGGATATCCTGGGGTCATTAAAGGTGCTATATTAAATGCAAGTCTGTCTTCTGTTGCTCTGATATTATCAGAACTTTTTTATTCCTGTGAAGCTGGTCCTTTACCATCCTTCCTTCCTCTCAAAAAGGATATTCTGCTGTAACTCCAGCAGTACAGCCCAATGTCTGAATGACTGCTAACTATACTTTTCTCATTAAATCTTCATTCCCTTTTATATAAAATGGGGGAGGGGGCAGAGTCAACATTCTGCTTAAACTGTTTTCTTAAAACTTCCAAATGTTCTGTCAAACAGTCCTTTTTGGAGTCCCCTGCTAATAATTTTCTGTCAAGCATCCTTTACAAAACATAGCCTTTCAACATCAATTGAAGTTTCATCAGATTGCCTCTTGATTTCGTTCCTGCCATGTGAAATGTTGATGGCCCTGTATTTGTGACTCACTGGTCTCTTGGATCTGTGATTTGTAGTTTAGACGTCAAGTACCTTTTCAGTCTTCATACTGGGCTGGCACATAGACTCTCTAACTTTTCTCAGCTATCTTTCAATCACTGCGCTTGGAGTCAACATTTCACATGACAGGAACGAAATCAAGAGGCAATCTGATGAAACTTCAATTGATGTTTTCTAATTTATCTTTACCTTACTTTCTCTCTCCTGTTTCTCTTGAACAAAGATTGTATCCTGAGGGGGTGTTCCATCCCTGAATTAATTGACTCTTTGCATCTGGGCAGGAGGAGAGAAGGTGTCATTTTTTTCATTTTGGCCATTCAGTCAGAATGCTGTGTTTTTATTTTTTTTTCAAATATGGCTTTTCCAGCTGTCCATCACTAAGTCCGCCTACTTCCATGTCCGTAACATCGCCACTGTCTCAGCTCAGTTGCTGCAGAAACCTTCATGCCTTTTCATTACCCTTTTAGACTTGACTATTCCAACGCACTCCTGGCTGGTCTTCCACATTCTACGCTCTGTCTAAACTTGAGGTAATCCAAAACGCTGCTGCATGTGCCGTAAATCGCAGCAAGCCCTGTTTCCCCTATCACCCCTGTGCTCGCTGATCTACATTGGCTTCCAGTCAAGCAAAATGTCTTGATTTTAAAATTCTCATCCTTGTTTTCAAATCCCTCCATGGCCTTGCCCCTCCCTTACTCTGTAATCTCCTCCAACCCCACAACCCTCCTAGATACCTGTGCTCCTCTAATTCTGGCCTCTTGTGCATCCTCAGTTTTAATCGCTCCACCATTGGTGGCCGTGCCTTCAGTTGCCTAGGCTCTAAGCTCTGAAAGTCCCTCCCTACACCTTTCCACCTTTCTCCCTCGCTTTCCTCCTTTTAAGACACTTCTTAAAACCTATATCTTTGACCAAGCATTTGTTCATCTGACACAATCTCCTTTTGTGGTTCGGTGTTGTACTTTGTTTTTATGAGAAGCGCCTTGGATGCTTTATTATGTTAAAAGGTGCTATGTGAATACATGTCGTCATCGTCATCCTGACAAAGATAGATACCGAACTAATCTGTAAGTTCCTCGTCTGTTTTGATCAGGAATACTTCATCATCGTTTTTTTTTCATTCATTTATTGGTTGAGAGTCTCTGGCTAGGCCTGCATTTATTGCCCACCCCTAGTTGCCCTTGAGAAAGGGTTGGTGAGCTGCTGTCTTGAACTGCTGTGGTCCATGTGGTGTAGGTACACCCACAGTGTTGCCCAGGAGGCAGTTCCAGGATTTTGACACAGCAACAGTGAAGGAACGGAAATATAAATTCCAAGTCAGGATGGTCATAGAGAGATACAGCACTGAAACAGGCCCTTCGGCCCACCGAGTCTGGGCCGACCAACAACCACCCATTTATACTAACATTAATCCCATATTCCCTACCGCATCCCCACCATTCTCCTACCACCTACCTACACTTGCCTATCAACCTGCAAGTCTTTGGCTGTGGGAGGAAACCGTAGCACCCGGCGAAAACCCACACGGTCACAGGGAGAACTTGCAAACTCCGCACAGGCAGTACCCAGAACCGAACCCAGGTCGCTGGAGCTGTGAGGCTGCAGTGCTAACCACTGCGTCGCTCATGGTGTGTGATTTGGAAGAAAACCTGGAGGTATGGTCTTTCTATGTGTCTGCTGCCCATGTTCTTCTAGGTGATAGTGAGGAGGATTTTTGGCAGGGTTGACTGGGCAGGATGCGTCTGTTTTGTTTCCGGTCTTCGGTTGATGCTGGGTGGTCCGCCTAGTTTTATTCTTCAACTTTTCTGTAGCACCTTGATACAGTGCAGTGGCTTGCTAGGCAATTTTAGAGGGCAGTTAAGAGTCAACAACATTGTTGTGGATCTGGAGTCACATAGGCCAGACTGGGCAAGGATGGCAGATTTCCTTCTTTGAAGGGCATTAGTGAACCAGTTGTTTTTTTACAACATAACAATCGCTCCATGACCATCCTTACTGAGACTAGCTTTTTATTCCAGATTTATTAATTAATTGAATTTAAATATCCCCCAGCTGCTGTGGTGGGATTTGAACTTGTCTCCAGAGCATTATTCCAGGCCTTTGGATTACTAGTCCAGTACCATTACCACTATGCTGCCATTCCCTTGTGTAGGCTTTTTGTTTTTGCTCCATCTGTGTAGGTAAGTGGGCTCTATTCAAAGTATCAACAATGTAACTATCCTTTTCTTGCTTGTATTTCACTTTCAGAGTGGACTTCTGCAAACTGGGCATCTTCTTCTCCTGTGGCTCATGGGGTATCACTCGCGTCTCCGTCAGAAGGCTGTGGGTTCAAATCCTACTCCAGAGACTTGAGCACAAAATCTAGGTCGACACCAGTGCAATACTGAGGGAGTGTTTCACTGTTGGAGATGCTGTCTTTCATATGAGACCAAGGCTTTCGCCTTCTCTCTCGGGTGGGTGTAAAAGATCTCATGACATTATTTTGAAGACCAAGGGAGTTCTCCCTGATTTTCTAGCCAATATTTACCCCACAACCGATACTGAAAACAGATTATCTGGACGTTGTTGCATCTCTTTTTATGGAACTTTGCCATAATGTAGGAAACGCGGCCGTCATATTGTGCACAGCAATGACTACGCTTCAGACGTATGTCTTTGACTCGAAAGCACTTGGGACATCTTGAGGTTGTGAAAGGTGATATATAAATGCAAGTAGGTTTGTCTTTTCTTTCTCGGGCAGCATTTTTTTATGTAGCAAGTTTGACACCAAATAACTTGAGTAACTTCTTTCTTATCTGCTGGTTGTTTTTAGTTTTGCATTGTGCTTTGTACAGCACATGATCCACAATACTGTGACTCGGTTTGTTAAAACCAGCTTTGGCCTCTTAACTCTCTTTTTTATGTTACTGGTTATAGCTCCAGGGATTCAAGCAGCGCACAAAGATCCTTTGGTGTCTGCCTACTTGTTGCACAAAGATTGCTACCTTTTCCAGATATTCATTGTAGCACAAAGAGACCATTTGACCCATCAAGTTCATGCTGGTCACACTCCCAACATTTTGTTCAAGTGACCTTTGACACCGAATACTGGTGGATGTTTGAGCTTTGGGGCCTTTGCAGCTGAGCCAGATGCTTTTCTCACCTGGCAAACAATTTCTAGAATTTCTAGAGGGACAACCCTGGTTCGTTGATTTATTTCCAACCGCCCCCCCGGACCCCTCACCTCCACCACTTTTGTGAGAGATGAATTGTATAGCCGTCACCTCCACTCTTAACTCCACATAGCCAGTGGGTCCTGAACATTAATATAGAACTGTTAGAACTTGAGTTTAAGCATTAAACAAAGAGGTAATATGCAGATTACATTAAATTTAATTCCTGTGTAGTTTTTGGTTTCAGATTTTCCTTAGTGCTGTGCCATATTGATGCATATTTAAATGAATTGAGCTGCAACACTGTCCCTGGAAGCTCTCCTCCATCCTGGCAGATTCCAATATGCTGCTTTGCTTTTTCTGTCTTTTTTTTAATGAATTGTTTGGAGCTCGTGGGCTACAGAGCTGCAGCTGGTACCGCTGGGAATCCTGGAAAATTGGGCACATGACCTGTGGAGCTCTTTCTCAGAGCTGAATGACTGGTCTCCGGGGGAACCAGTGCCTTTGACTCTTCTTTAGCTGGAGGCTCCGCTTGTTTGTTCAAGTGCTATTCAGGAAGCACTTCACTTCCTGTCTTCAATCCCAGCTTCCCAGTGCACTCTGTACTGCAGCATTAATTATTCATTTCCTGTCAAACAAAGCACGTAAGCAACATTCTTTGGTTGTATTTATACTGATTCACTTGGCCCCTCTTTTTAAAAAAAAAAGATTGTTGGCTGCAGAAGCTGAACTGGTGGGAGCGGCATAGACTCGACAGAGCTCTGATTGCTTTCAAACAGAATTGGTTTCCAGGGAGTTGGTGGGGGCGGAGAGGGGTGGGCGGTGTGGATGGTGGAAGGGATACTGAGAAGGAAAAGTAGGACTGTGTGTGTTCAGAATTGTGCCTCATGGCAGTGCAGAAAGACTGCAGGTTATGTAGGTACTTTACAACGTACTCTATCCTTGTCAGTCATAACTCAGTGGTAGCACTTCCACCTCTCTGTCAGAGATCCTGCATTTAAGCCTCACTCTAGGAATGTTAGCACATAATCCAGGCTGACACTTCACTGTATTACTGAGGGAGTACTGCATGGTTGGAGGTCCCATCTTTTGGATGAGATGTTGAACTGAGACCCCATTTGTACTTTTAGGGGAACGTAAAGGTTGCAAAGGCGATGGCACTTCTTAGAGCTGGAGAGTTCTCCCTGGTGTCCTGGCCAATATTTAGCCCTCAATCAACATCACAAAAATGAATGAAGTGTCATCATTACATTGCTGTTTGTGTGAGCTTGATATGTGCATATTGATTATTGGGTTTCCCTACATTACAACAGTGACTACACTTCATGGTTTGGGCTGTCCTGAGGACATTAAAGATGCTAAAAAAAATGCAAGTTTTTTTTTATTCTATGAAGAAAACCTAAGTTGTTTGTCTACCTGTTCACTAATGCAGATTTCCCTCTATCATAAATCATCGATCTTATTTTAAATCGTAAGAACTAACCAATTGGGAACCATAGTGCATCATATGATGTGTGTCTAATATGCTGTCAGCTAAGAGTCTTCAAATATCTGCAGCATATTTGCACTTTCCTCCAAGCTGTGAGTCTGCTTGAAATTCAGGAGGAAGTCTCCAGTGCACGCACACACCAAGGTAAGTCCTTCCTCATATCCTCTGATTTGCAGGGCAGGGTCAGTGTTAAGTAGGAGCAGGTGTGCTGCACAGACTCTTAATGCAGGAACATTTAGACCTGGAACATTAAATGTCAATGGAGGCTGAATACGAGTTTGATAAGCCACATATCGAAACCCTCTGTGTATCCTCTTGGCCCCATTCATATTCGCAAGCTATTGCTGAGGTGGTCTCTCATTGAACTAGATTCCAAATCTTCATGTGCCCAATGCCGCTTGTAGAAGAAGGTGCCATTTATCCATTAGAAATTGCCATTGTATTCAGGGAAAGAGCCCTAGATGATGATTCTGATAGATCACAGTGATCTATTCGGGGCTTTCTTTAAGCTGAAAAGAATTCTGTTCCAGTGGATAGAAATTCAACAGCCCTTTTTCTCCTGTTTGCAACTTAACATGATCAGGAAGAAGTGTCTGCAATTCACAGGTGATGAAAGGGCCCTTGGATAATTCTTTTGAAGGAAAATGCTTAATTTTCACCATAGATACTTTAAATGATGTATAAATCAGCTGTCAATCAATCAGTAATATTTTGGAGGTCATATGACTGTGTATGATGCATCACAACAGTGATCTTTTCCCTTGTACTTAGTTTAACATAGAAACTCAACGTTTCAGAACAGTGATGGGGAAATTCCTGCAGGGTCATTACCAGGACAACAGTCACCCTTGAATTTTTAATGGATTTTAAAGCCATCAGATTGGCTCTTCTACTTCACCACAATGGAGTGAAAGGTTCCTTTTGATCCCTGGTCTCTGCAATTAATTTGCACTTGAGGGAGCAATTGGGCTACTGTTGGGAATTGAAGAAGTTTTTAATTGAATTCTCTTCATATGGTGTTGAAATGCTGAGCAGCAGACAAAATTTCAATAGTTTGGGGGGGGGTGGGGGGTGGGGGGGGGGGGTTGTTGGTGGGGAGGGCAGATGGAAACCAAGAAATGGAAATGGGCATATTGAGTTGGCTAAAGGGAGAAAAATGATCAGACTTATACCAGAAGTAGGTCAAACACTCTGAAGAGAACCATGCATTGTTTCATATGTTTCTGAATTTTTGGGTCTGTCCTTCCCATCCATTTGAAGATTTTCTTCTCTTTTGTGTGATATAACTGCCCTAGTAGTTCCCACTCAACCTATTATAAATAAATAAAATTGCATTTGCCATAAAGATGTAAAGAAAAAGTTAACCATTTAGAAAGAAATATTAGTCCAAAACAAAGATAGAATTGGAGAAGCTGAAGTTTGAAGTGCTGAGTGACAGCTCATTTTTACCTGCCGTTAAACAGAACTATCCAACCAACTGTGCTGTCCAAAAGTGTATATGGCACATGTATGGTTCCACAGCTATTCCAAGTAAATAAAGTTCTTAATCTATGGACACTGGCCTCGATGTCTATTAAGCATAACAATGCATGCAATAATACTTAATACACGCTTAGCAGATATAATTAACCGCAGCAGAGCATGGATAGGTTGGTGACTCAAACACGTTACAGTTCTGAGCTCAGCATACAGGTTGAGCAGACATTTTGCGAATCCAAGATACCTACACAAACTATCATTTCTTGTATATTTTTCTCACCCCTCTCTGATAATTCACACATTTCTGCTGTAAATGGTTACACAAAAACTGAAACACAGCTCCATATAAGAAAAATTTTAATTGAACTTGCCCCTTATCAATAACTTGGGTTAATGAACTGTTTTCCTAACTAGTTCTTTTTTCCCTTGAGCTAACAAGAGCAGTATAATTCCTTTACTTTGTTATTTTGTCAATAATTTTGCTCTTGTTACATATAATGACTATTCCAAATAATACCTTCAATTACAAACTTGTTTTTGTTTCTATATCATTTGGCACCAGCTAAATTTCCTTATTCTACAGAAACCCCAAGTTTTTTTTTAAAAAAAGGAAGTCTTGCATTTATGTAGGGCCTTTCACAATCTCAGGACATCTGAAAGTGCTTTACAGCCAATGACGTACTTTTGAAGTGTAGTCACTGTTGTAATGTCATGGCAGCCAATCTGTGCAAAACAAACTCCCACAAACTGATAATGCTTAGTCAGGTGCTTTCATTTTGCACCAAAGCCATTACCCTAGGAACTGGAGAAGGCCATTTAGCCCCTTGAGCCTGTTGTATCATTAGGTGAGATCATGGTTGATGTGTTTCTTAATGCCATATACCTGCCTTTACCCCAATATCCCTTAGTTTTTTTGTTATCCAAAGGTATTATCAATCTCAGCTTTAAAATTAGCAATTGATCTAGTATGAATTGCCATTTGTGGAAGAGAATTCCAAACTTCTATCAACCTTTGTGTGTAAAAGTGTTTCCTAATTTCATTCCTGAAAGGTCTGTCATTAATTGTCCGAGCCTCCCCCACCAGTGGAAATAATTTCTCTCTATCTACTCTCTGTTCCCTTTAATATCTGAAACTTTGAACAAATCACCCCTTAACCCTCTAAATTCCAAGGAATGCAATCCTAATTTGTGTTATCTCTTCTCGCATCTTAACCCTTGCAGTCAAGGTATCATTCTGGTAAGCCTAAACTGCATCCCGTCCAAGGCCAATATATTCTTTCTAACATATGGGTGCCCAGAACTGCTTACAGTACTATAGGTATGGTCCAACTAGGGCTTTGTATAGCTGAAGTATGACTCCTATTCCTATGTATTCTGGTCCTCTAGACATAAAGGCCAGCATCCCATTAGCCTTTTTGATTATTTTCTGTACCTGTACATGACATTGATTATGTTCTTTGTATCTGGACCTACACTGTTTCTACCTTTTCAACATTTATAAAGTACCCTGTTCTATTCTTTTTAGGTCCAAAGTAGAGGATCTCACACTTGCTTATATTGAAATCCATTTGCCACAGTTTTGCCCATTTACTTCATCTATCAATATCTCTCTGCAATGTTGCCCTTCCATCTATATTGTTTATATTCCTGCCTGTCTTTATGCCATTGGCAAATTTGGATATGCATCTTTCTATTCCATCATCTAAGTCGTTACAAATAAAGTGAAGAGTTGAGGCCTTAATACAGATCCTTTATGGAGCATGACTGGTCACATCCTTCCAATTAGAGTCCTGGCCCATTATCCCGACTCTCTGTCTCCTGCTGCTCAGCTAATTTCCTAACCAAATTAACAGTTTGCCTTCAATTCCATGGGCTTCAGCTTTAGCTAACAGTCTCTTATGAGGGGCTTTATAAGGTCCCTTCTGAAGGTCCATATTCCATACATAAACGTGTAAAAGTCAACTCGTGACTTTAGGCCAAAGAATCTTGAATCTTTCCTGTACCTCATGTAAAAGTTGACCTTAACTTTCAGAGCGCAAACAGAACATTCTAATCACATACTAGTATAAGTACCCAAACGGTCAGCTAGGAGCCCCACATTTTTTCAATATGGCACCAAGGAAGAACAAGAAATCCATGGTGCAGTTTAAACTAAAAGTCGTTGCGTGTGCAGAGAAGGCAAATAATTGTGCGGCAAGAGAATTCGAAGTATCAGAGAAGAAAACTTTCCACGCAGTTCATGAAGATGCCAAAGAATGAAAGTGTTAATAGGGGAAAGCCTAGCGAGTGGCTGCACTTAGATGGTAAAGTTGATGAATGGGTCAATGAACGTTGCCAGAACGAATACATTGTTTCTTGCTCATCCATCCGACCCTACGCTCTGTCTCTATGGTGGCTATTATTTTGTTAATAAAAGTTTGAAAATATGATCTGTGTAAAAGTTGACCCCCCCCCCCCCCAAAAACAAATTTTAGCCTCAAAAATTGGGCTCAAAACTTTGACTTTTACAGGAGTATATATGGTAAATGACATCCATAGACATCCCCTTGTCCACTGCTGTGGTTACAGCTTCCTGAAATTTAGGAACCAATATACAGTGGCACATCTTTAATTGAGTTCCCTCAATAACTAGCTGATTATCTGGTGAAAATGTCCATTACCATAGTGTCTGCCTCGCTTCAAAGCATCAGTGATTCAATTTTTAACCAAACAAAGGCTAACTTTACTACAGTACAAGGACAAATCAATATCAGTCCAGCATTAGTAAACTTCAGAGAAGTCTGTTTGATCCTTTTTCTTGTGCTGTCATTCCTTTTGATACCATGGCACATTCTAGGAATCAAACCTTCTGGTCTCTAAGCCTAATATATACAATTGCCTGCTGTGGTCCTGGGCAGGGGGCGGTGGGGACAGGAAAAGTTAGCAAAAATTGTCACTCCTGATATATGATTCATGACAACTACTGGAAAGTGCATGTTGCTGGATGTTGGGGCAAGGATAGGACCAGGCTTATGTGTGTCCTCTGTATTAGATTGGACTCTCAGCACTCACAGAAAGATGAATGAAAAGTGGTCACTTAGATGAGGTAACAGAGGGAGTTGAATGTAAGCATAAGTTGGAGCTTGTGGGAGGAAATGGGAAGAAAAAAACTAATTTGTTTGGGCATTGAGGACTGAATCTGTTTTGAGCTGTTTATTTAAGAGGTTACAGTCTATAATATATTGATCCACGACTAAGGGTTGTTTGTTTTGCTTGGTTACTGAGCAATACTTTTTCTGTGTGGTTACCGTGTCAAATTTTCAAAGGAAAAATTCAGGAAATAACTTTAATCTTTGGATCTCCTTAGCGAATTCTGGCATTTTGTCTTCCTTTCTTGAGAATAAACACTGGTCTGGTTTCTTTTAATTTCCTGAAATGGAATTGTCCAACTTCTGATCTGATTGGAAAAAGGAACCATTCTTGCGGTTAACCATCCCAGTGTAGAAAGGATGCATGTGGGTTGAACATTGAGGCCTAAACAGGAGATTGAACCACTGACTTTGACCATTACCAGAGCTTGTTTTTCCCCTGAGTTGGGACTTCTAACCAGTTCGTTCTCCTCCTTGCTCCTGCAGTCCATCCAGTGTTTTAGAACTTGCTCCCTTTCAATTGGTTAGTGAAGATATCATCTTCCATTGGGGAAGAACTCTTTAGGACAATCAACCCAAGTCTGTAGGGGGCAATTGATGATGATCGATATGCAGCATTCAACTCCGTATGGAACACCTGTCCTTCTAGCCCAATCTTTTAAATCTAGAAATATATCAAACAAAATTTATTCATCCACATACACTCTAACCTTCTACAGTTGTATAAGTGGTAGTGTTTAGTGTGCTCAATACTCCAGTAATAATCAAATACATGTTTAGATGCTTTATTGTATCCTGTGGGAAATGATGCTGACAGTTATGATTTGTTTTCTGTTGTTAAGTGCCACACAGGGCAGTCTGCTGACAGCTATAGGACAGCAAGAGTGACAGTAAGAAAAGGAAATGTGACATTGCCGTGGGGAAGTGTGTGCTTCCTGCACAGACCATGAGCTGCTCTGTGTAACACTAATGCATTGAACCATCAGTGCCTGAGACTGCAGAATATTAGAATTGAACAAGAAAGGAAATTGTCCAGTCTGTCTAGGCATGCTGAGATAAAATGAATAAAAGACACTCCTCCCAAGAAACACTGAATATAACCACAGAAAAGAAACAGTCAGACCCTTCAGTGATTGATGGAAAATGGCCAACAGCTTACCTGATGTTTTTACAGTCTGCAACCCTATAGCATTTTGTTCATCCGGCTGTTTGGGCAAGAACTGATGCCCCTCATAATCAAAGTTCCCATAAGGTCAGGAGCAAGCATTGTGGTCTAATCTTCTTCGTTCTTAGCCCAATGTAAAGGTTGAACAACAACTGAGATCAACTAGCTCTCTATACAGATCAGACATTGAACCTGACACCTTATGGTGTCTGTATAGCTCAGTACCACCTAACAGAATGCGTTAACCCACTAAGCCAGCTGGGAGCTTATTCCATTTTTGTAAAAGTCAAGTCCAGGGTTTATTAACGATATTCTGTTTTATCTGTGGTTATTATCTTCAGTATCAATTACAAGTAAGATTCGAACAGAAGGTTCTTTGGCTGCACATAATCCTTATATGACTAACTGAATTCAAGATAATTAAAGCCTATTTTAGTAACCTTGTTAGCGATGATACTATAATGTCCTTTTCCTGATGCATTATGTGAGGCATGTTTACTGTAAATATGACGTTTGCACCACATCCACTCTCTGCGTCCCCTGCCCCATACTGCCCAGTTCCTGGAAGGAGCTCTTTAGGAGCTGCAAAGCAATAACTTGCATTTCTGTAGTACATTTCATGCCTTTGATATCCTCAAGCGACACAGGCTTATGAATTACTGTCACTGTTAATCTGGACAAATACGGCAGTCAGCTTGCATACATCAAGGTTCCATAAACGGCAAGTAGATGAACAATCAGTTCACCTGTTTTAGTGATGCTGGTTGAGGGATGAATGTTGGTCAGGACACTGGGAGAATTCCCTGCTGTTCAAGAAAAAAAAAGCCTTGGGATCTTTTTCAGCTGTAAAACAGCAATGCAATACTCTGTGTGCTGAACTGAAATGCCAGCTGAAATTATGTGCTCAAGTCTCTGGAGTGGGCCTTGAATCAAGAACATTCTGACTTGGATGGGAGAGTGCTATTACTGCACCAAACTGTATAATTGTTTTTCACTGAGAAACTGAAGAGTCAGCTCCACTGAGCTTGTGAAGATTAACAGAGAAAATAAAAGTTCACTCAAGAATAGTAGTTATGCTGGACATTAAAAACCTGTAGCTTGTAGCAGGAAAAGAACTAAGCAGTTCCAATGTTCATAGTCCTGCGAAAGCGTGAGCTAGACTAGGAGATGGAGTTACAAGTCTTGATTTCAACAGAGTGAAGATGGAGGTGGGATGAGGAAGAATTTATAGGATAAACTATTTGCAATAGAACAAGAGAAGGGTTGTTGGATATTCATCCATAGAATATGGAAAATGAGTATGAGAGGGGAGCACCTAGAGGTGAGCGAAGGACCATTAATCAGCCAACCAGGTTCTCTTGTGTCCTTCAGGATTGTAACATGTGCCAGAGGCCCTCTTGATATGGGTGCAATACGCAAGTGTAGGATGGCTTTGGGTTTTATGGGGAGCTTAAGAATTACAGAGGGTTTGCCTTAATGCAGTCCTGCAGCTCCTTTTGAGTAAAGAGACTTAACCCTTCCCCATCATGAACCTCCTTTCTACAACACTGTAGACTTAAACAACATGCCTAATTTGTGATTTCGTCACTGCATGTCTCTGTGGATCACAAACTGAGCTCTGTACATTTCAATTCAAGAAGAAACATCAAAATATCCATAAGAAAGTATGAATTTTAAACATAAGTTCTTGGAACTCAAGGCTGCTGTGCAGGTCCCCTGGTGATTTATTCGCCAAAGTCAGCACACGTGTCTGTTGAAATGTGTTTCCTGCTGGTATGCTGTTTAAAAGGAGGCCTGATGTATGCATGAGAGAGAATGGAATAGAGAGAAACGGAAACTGGGTGAGAAGATATAATTAGAGTGGGCACAATCTTGTGTGCAGTATAAATACTGACATGGACCAGTTGGGCCAAATGGCCTGTTTCTGTGCTATAGATTTGATGTAAAATACCTTTGCATCAGTTAAGATGATGGGATTGAAATCAGTTAATTCTTGTAATATAAATGATATAAGCAATGGCAAATATTTGAAATGGATAAACTTTTTTTTTTCTTACCTGTGAAGGTGGCCATACAGAGCTCTTCAATGAGCCCATCTCAAAGCTACTTCCATTCTTATTTTGAAGTGCATCAGGCTCCTGAACTATTTTCTCTTTTTGCGGTTGGGAGTGGATAGGAGTGCTGTTTGGCACTCGGGCTTGGGGAGTGAGAGGTATGAGTGCTGAGTGAGGTACACCTATGGTTGAAAGGGGGTGGTAGGAGGGCTGTGTGAGGCACCCAAGGTTGTGGGGAGGGTAGAAATGCTAAGGGAGTCACCTTGGGATGGTGCTGGTGGTAGGAGTCCTGAGTGGAACGTGTAAGGGTGGAGGCTGTGGTAGAAGTGCTGAGGGGGTGCCCAGGGTTGGCAAGAGGGAGGGTGGAGTGCTGAGTGAGTGAAGCACCATAAAAAAAGGCATTGACGTTTAAAGAGACACGAGGCTGTTCTCATTGGAGGATTGACAGGGGAAGCTTGGGTCTTTTGTTTTGAAAAGAGGCATCTGAGCGATTTTTTTTTTTTTTTTCTTTTTAAGATTGCAAATGAGATGGAAAAGAGATCCACAAAATTACTTAAAACTAAGCAAGAATAGGACAAGGGGCATAGGCTTAAGATAGTAAAAGGTAGATTGTGGACTAAAGTTAAGAACTTCTTCACATTGATAACGTGTGGAATGGACTTCTGGATAGACTACACCAGGCAAAAACCCTGGAATCATTTAAGAAATAATTGGTTTCCAAGATGTGCGGGCTATAAGGTCTTTCAGGGTGAATGAGACAAGGTGCTGAATAGTTTTGCTTATCCATGTATATCCTGTGAATTTGCACATTCACAGGTTTGACCCTGTACTCCACTTCAAACCTCACGTCCAGTCACTGCCTACTTTCTCCTCAAATATCACTTTCCTGTGCCCCCTCCATCACCAAACCTCTCATCCATATCTTTGTCACCTCAAAGCTGAATTTTCCTGACTCTTCCTTACTAGCGTGTATCCTGTCCCAATCATTCAATGCCCTTGCACTTGCCATCCTCCAGTCCTCCAATGCATCGATTCTTCAAAATCTCCCAGGCCTTCATTCCATCCTGCCTTTGCAACCACCCAGAGCCTTGTGTCTTGCACATTGGTTGTCCACCATTGGTCTACTGCATGCTTATTCTTACTGCACTATCAGAATTCTCAGCCTTTGCGCCCTTGCAGTGTGTGTTTCTGTCTTTCTTGCCCCATTTTGCATACCCCAGCCCCCCCCCCCTTTTACATAAGTACTTTGCACCTAGTCCTATGTGACTTGTACCCAACACAGATGAGCTAGCAACCCAGAGGTTATAAGTTCGCATCCTGCCATTGCAAATTGGAAATGGAATAATTTATTGAATCTGGTAATTCAAAGAGACCATGGAAGCTGCCAGATTGTTTTAAGTGCCCAAGAGACCCTCCAACTCCTTTCTAGTCTGGCCTCCAGGTCGCTCCAGTCCCAACCTACCTGGTTGGCTTGTAATACTCTTACTCCAGCTAGGCCTTGCTTGATGCACTCAATGTTGTAGGATTTCCGCTTCCTTGTTGCAGTGTTTCTTTAGGTTTGAATCTCCTCATGTGGGACACTGCTGAGCTGGAAGAGAATTAGATTGAAAGTAATTCCAGTGGTAATGGTTAGATGACACTGAGCTTGGGTTGTAGGAGGACGAGCCTGATGAAGGTTAGGATTTCCAAAGCTTTGGGAAAGAATGACCTAAACTAGCTGTTACTCTGGGTCTTTATTTTCTTCCTCTTTGCACCCTGTACAGTGGTGCATTAAAATATTAGGCATAAAATGTGTCTGTCCTCTTCATGTCTGTGTGAGGCCAGAAATGTAGCTGCAGTAAGTGTTGAGCGAGTCAGTCACTTTTTCATTTCAATGTTGACATTGAGATCTGGCTCCGCAATCCAGTGAGGCCTCTATCCCATCCATGTGGTGGGGATTTGAAAATGAAATGTATAATGAAGGGGAATGGAGTTCAATGAAGCATACAACATGGTAAAGTTAGAAAGATCTGTGTGGCCTGATGATTCCATGCCCCAAGAGAGACCCCCTTCCCTCCATAGTTTGGTTTGGGGGGAGGGGGGTGGGTGGGAGTGTTGGTAGAAGGGTGTTTGGGTGTAGCAAACCATCTGCTCAGTCACTGCAAACCTGCAACGAGTTTAATGCTTGCTGGGTCAGCCTCTGCCCAGACCCAACAACTCCCGTCTTATGACTGCAGCTTGCTAGAATTTTACAAATATCTCCTTCCTGTGGGAGTCAAGTCACTTCAGACAATGTTTCCGTTTAATGCTTTGGGTCGTCTAAAATCTTTTGCATTAATCATAATTAAAACTACTTATACCTGACTTTCTGATGTGGGCTGGGATTTTATCTGTGTGACGGGGGTCTCGACCACTGGTAAAAGTGCCGGCGAGAGCCCCACGTCACTTCCTCTAGGGAAGGCCCACTGGATCAAGTGCCAATTAAGCATTTGAGTGGACACATCTCTTCTCTTACCAAATACTTTAAATCTGTGTCCTCTCGTTCTTGATCCTTTCACGAGTGAGATCAGTTTCTCTCTATCTACTCTGTCCAGACCCCTCATGATTTTGACTACCTCTATCAAGTCACCTCTCAGCCTTCTCAAACTTTCCTCATAACTGAAATTCCTCATCCCTGGAACCATTCTCGTGAATCTTTTCTGTTCTCTCTCCAATGCCCTCACGTCTTTCCTAAAGTGCGGCGCCGAGAACCGGACGCAATACTCCAGCTGAGGCTGAACTAGTGTCTTATGCAAGTTCAACATAACTTTCTTGCTCTTGTACTCTATGCCCCTATGAATAAAGCCCAGGGCACTGTATGCTTAATAACCACTCTCTCAACCTGTCCTGCCACCTTCAATAACTTAGGAGCACCCCCTTTAGAATTGTGCCCTTTATTCTATACTGTCTCTCCATGTTCTTCCTACCAAAATAAATCACTTCACATTTCTCTGTATTGAACTGTATATGCCACCTGTCTGCCCATTCCACTGATTTGTCTATGTCCTTTTGGAGTTCTACACTATCCTCACAGTTCACAATGCATGCAAGTTACATATCATCTGCAAACTTTGAAATTGTGCCCTGTACACCAAGGTCTAGGTCATTTAATATATATCAGGACAAGAAATGTCAAGTGAGTACGTCTAACATGTGGTTTGCCCAGGATGAATGCAGGCCTGGGTTAACTCCAACAGTGTTTGGAGGATTTTGAAGAATGAACTAGGCACTGTATGGTAGAGTCATGCATTGGAAGTCAGCTGCTGCATTCCAGATTGAGAGACTTGGTAAGTAGGAGAACAAAGCAAGTCATTAAGATCCTGGGTGTAAATGTCCACCACTGCATTTGAGTGGCTGCTCTTGCTATCTCTATCCAGCTTATGGTTGAATTTATGCATTGTCACATCATAATTTTATGTTAATTACGTGCCAGCTTGACTTCAGTTTGTAGTGCTCCGTGCTAGAAAATCATGGATTCAGGCTGTAATCAAGACTTCAGCATGTGATCTAGGTAGATCATTCATTGTCGGACAGAGGACCCCATTGTGGTCTGGGCTGTTCATTTGATGGTGCGAATCCCTGTCTGCCTGATCTGTTTAAAGATTAAACTGTTTGGATTAAGGGTTACACTTTGAAGATGAGCAGGGAATGCTGTTGGCGTTCAGCATTTACTCCCTTGAAAAACAGCACCAAAAAAAAAAATTAACTCGTGATCTAACTCCGTGCAGCTTGCGGAACCTCGTACAGCAAAATGGCTGCATGATTCTTCTCCATTGTTCACTTTGCATTCTGAAGTGCTTTGAAACCTCGCTAATCAAAAATGTAAGATGCAAGTTTTTTCTTAAATGTAATTTTTTTTACACATTTTGCCCCAGTAATACCTCATCTGAAAAAATGTTTTTAAAAAGTTTTTATTTCTATAGTTGATAGAGGACTAGAATATTGGTCACTGATTTAACGAGCTCCCTTTTCCAGCAATATAAGAACATATGAACATACAAATTAGCAGCAGGAGTAGGCCACTCAGCCCCTTGAACCTGCTCCGCTATTCGACAAGATCATGGCTGATCTGATTGTAACCTCAACTCCACATTCCCACCTACGCCCAATAATGTTTCACCCCTTTGCTTATCAAGAATCTATCTACCTTTGCCTTAAAAATATTCAAAGCTTCCACTGCCTTTTGAGGAAGAGAGTTCCAAAGACTCACGACCCTCTGAGAAAAAAAATTTCTCCTCATCTCTGTCTTAAATGGGAAACCCCTCATTTTTAAACAGTGACCCCTAGTTCTAGATTCTCCCTCAAGAGGAAACATCCTTTCCACATCCACCCTGTCAAGCCGCCTCTTACTCTTCTAAACTCCAGCGGATACAAGCCTAGCCTGTCTAACCTTTCCTCATAAGTCAACCCACCTATTCCAGGTGGTATTCTAGTAATAAAAACAAGAAATGCTGCAACCACTCAGCAGGTCTGGCAGCATCTGTGGAAAGAGAAGCAGAATTAACGTTTCGGGTCAGTGACCCTTCTTCGAAAGGTCTAGTAAACCTCCTCTGAACTGCTTCCAACACATTTACATCCTGCCTTAAATAGGGAGACCAATACTGTACACAGTACTAGAGAATAGGAGTTACATTTTTAAATTTTTTTTGGAGAAGGCCCTGATCCTTTTGGAGAGGCAGCAGGAAAGTCAACGTTCAAAGGCCACAATTTTTTTCAGGGGTGTAATGACTGACTGTTGTGCCCTTGCAACACATCCCACTTTAACCACTGATGTCACTTTCAGTTTCGTGAAAAGCCTCAATCTATAGTATGTGCATTTAGTGCTGTTTCTTCTCTCTTTGGTGTGTGAAAAGCTTTTCTTTTTAGAGGGTTTCTGGCTTTATTTCCCTCTTAACCTGAAGATAATGATTCCCGTTGGGGTGCAGTAGCACAGCTGTTATATAGCTTGATGGTACCTTGCACAAGTAGATGCCTAATCTGACTTTTAATAAGGAATTCGACATATGCTTGAAAGGAAAGATTTGCAGAGCTGTGGGGAAAGCACAGGGGAATGGGACTAATTGCATTGCTCTTTCAAAGAGCTGGCACAGGCATGATGGGCTGAATGGCCTCTTCCTGTGCTGAGAGATTCTATGTCTGAGCCTAGACTGTGTGATGGCAGGTTATTTTGATCGTGGCCGTTTCACAGTTGGATCCTGTCTACACTTGATGACCATGGACATGTGCTTTCTAGCGTGGAATAGTGACCAGAAGGAGGTCTGCTAGCTAATCCTTCCCTTTCATAGCCAGGGGACCTGCGATCAATTGTAAAACTCCTACAAGAGATCAGCTAATCCTCTAGATGTGGAGATTGAACTGCATCTCCTGATCTGTGTGGCTAAATTACACATTAAAGAGTGAACCATTACATTACTGGTTGGAAAATATACATTTTAAATAGATTTTGAATTTTAAATTGCTCTGTCATACAGGTTTGACCTCTGATGTATCAAGGTGCTGATCCTTCCCTTTGAGCTGAAATAGAGCAGGAGCCGGACTGTTTGTCCCAATGCCGCCCCCATCAGACATAGTGAAGGTGGCGATTGAATGGCCAGGAGCTAATGCCCAGCTGATTGAAATAGACCAGGTGAGTGTCTGTGATACTGTGATCCAGTGAACAGAGGCTGAGTTGTGCTGAAAATCTGTAATGTTGATGTTTGTACAAAGGAGTTTATCAGAGATCCTTAGTCTGATCGTTTGTGCCGTGGGATAGGTGGAATTAACCAGGTTGGTTATTAAAAGGTGATCCACTGAGAGGGAGGGGTGGGAGTGAGTAGAGTGTGATGTGGGGAGGGGGGTGGGGACTGAATGTCGAATGGGGAGGGGATGAGGACTGAATGTTCAATGGGGTGGGGGTGAGAGAGGACAGAGTTGTAAACAGGGAGGGGCTGAGGAGTGTGTTAGACAAGGAGGGGGTTGGAGAGTGAGTGCTAGACAGGGAGGGAGGACGGTAGGAAGTAAGTGTTAGATGTGGGAGGGTTGGTTATTGGGGTCTGAGTTAGATGGCAGTGGTTGGTGGCGGGGGGACAGTGAGTGTTAGACAGGGTGAGAGTTTGGGAGTGAATGTTCGACTGGGGACTGAGGATGGTCGGGAGTGAGTAATTTGTGACATGAGGTAGACAAAATGTGCATCAAACCAGAGAGTCTGAAACAGAGACTGACCATGTGGCTCTTTGCTGTGACTGTATCATACTGCAGTGGGCTGTAAGGTGCTATGTGACACACTACAAATGCAGTGCTTGTTAAACAGGCAGATATCCATTCACCAAAATGAGGAACCTGATGACAGTCTCTGATCCAAAACTGTTTTATTGTCAATTCATAGTTCAGTCCAAACATCAGTTCCCAATCTTCACTTCCGGACTAACTCTGTATCCAGAGGTAACCACTCCACTGGGCAAAAATCCAGCTCTTAAATGCAAAACCATAATGAGCATCACCTGCTCTCTATCAACATTGAAATGAGTCGTGTTTAATTAAAGGGACCAGCATTTTCAATATTGTCAGTGCTGACTTGCTACTAATTCAGCTCAGGGACTGTAAATTTGACGTTGGTTCGAAACCTCTGTGTGGAGCGGCAGCTGGTTCTATGAAGCCTCGCGCCACTGCAGGCAGCAAATTTGCCAGCTGCTACCTGCTAATGAGATTTATTTTTCATACATGTTGAGCTAAAGCTTCTAGGTTGTACTTAACTTAATCAGAATATCATCCCTGCAGCAGAAAACTATTAAATAAAAGCGATATATCAGGGATCCCGTTCCTGATTGCTATCTGCTTACCCCTACTGAAAAGTGCTTGTATGTGGATTTTAAATGAGGACTGGATCAGGCTTGACTGTGATGCCCCTACAGTGGAAAAGCCTGTATTCCTCCAACTCTAGCCCCCTGTGCATTACCACATTCTTTGCTCTGCGATTGGCGGCCATTCCTTCAGCTGCCAAGGCTCCAAGCACTGAAATTCCCTCCCTTAAAACTGCACTTTTCTACCCCTCTCCTCCTTTTAAGATGCTTCTTAAATCATATCTCTGAGCAAGTTTTTGGTCACCTGCCCTAATGTTTCCTTCTTTGTCTTGGTGTCAGTTTTTGTCAGATTACACTCCTGTGACGTTCCTTGTGATGTTTTACTACATTTAAAAACGCTATATAAATAAATGTTAGTTGCTGGTGCTGACTCTTGCTGTCTAGGCACGTTCTTTAAGTACGGCCACTTAGAGGACAATTTGGGACCTTTAAAATAGACTGATTAACTGTTGCAGCTGGTGACTTGCTCAATATTGCTGTTCTGTATATTTGATTTTATTCTACAATCTTCAGCTCTTCCTTGTTTTCCTCCTTGCCTATCACCAAGGAGTGTGAGGAGACTGGGGGTCACTGGTGAGTTAGAACATTTCACTGCTGGGACCCTGGTTTAAACCCACACCAGACTGATGGTAGAAGTCTCTGCCAACTTTAAGGGCACTGGGTGAAGTGTTTGAGCAGCCTCAACACAGCTCCCAGTGAGTTTATGCCCATAAATTGCGACTGAAGTCTTGATGTCCCTCAAAGAGGGTAATGTGGGAAAAGTAGAGCCCCATTTGGAAGCAATAATGGGGATTGGGGGTGGGGATAAAATGCACTGTTGAAATCAGGTAGAGACAGCATCGCCATACATATAATTATACATAACAAGAAAAAAAACTGAGATGTCTGCAGGGATTTTTTTTTTTATTCATTCATGGGATGTAAGAGTCGCTGGCTGGGCCAGCATTTATTGCCCATCTCTAATTGACCTCGAGAAGATGGAGGTGAGCTGCAAGGTGATATAAGGAAAATGGTCCACATGAATTCCACATTTTTTAAAAAAAAGTTAAGTAACTTCAAAAATATAATTTCAACTCTCGGTCACCCCATAGCTATTGACCACTCGCTCTGTCTTGTGGAACTAATGTCTGAACCTGTTTACAGAACTGCTTAAGTTACTTGCTGCAAGGTTGTACATGAATCACTGGGGAAATCCAGATCTAAGATTTCAATCGGTATCTGTTTGTTTGAGGCCAAATCGCTTGTCATACACAACAGGAAGGCCCAAGCTTTGGTTCACAGTCCGTGCTGACTTAGGTGGCCTCTGCGCCCTGGGGCCGGGGATGGATGAAATCAGCCAGAGTTTGTGCTTCTGGTCACCCTCCAGTGCAACTATGGATGGCGAGTAAAAAGGGATCAAGGCCAACAATTATTTCCCCTTCATTTCATAAGTACAAAAGGAATAGGATCTGACGTTAACGATACGGCCCCTCGAACCTGCTCCTCCATTTAATAAGATCATGGCTAATCATTTTCCTCAACTCTACTTTCCTGCCCCCTCTCGATTCCCTTAGAGGCCATAAATCTCTCGATCTCTGTTTTGAGTGTACTCAACGTGGTTGAATAGCCTACTGACATTCAGTGTCTGTACCCATTCGTCGATGACGACTGCTTGGACTAATAGCTTGGACCCTGGGACTGTACTGCAGCTGAGAGGAGGGGAGAACATTGAAATACAAAACAGCAGGCTCCTAACTTCTGGAGTATCAACATGGCACTCCAAAACTGAAGACATTCAATTGCTCTTTTACTCTCCAATGTGAAAATGATCATTTAAAATTGCCGCATTAAATATTTAGATAATGTACACCTACAGAGCAATGTTCTACTCTAGGATTTGTGTATATACCCCCCTGCAGTGAGATAACTGCACCATGGCTCTCAATGAAGTTGTTTGCCCTCCAGTCTTTCCATAAAGTGGTTCTTGTAATGAGGACAATTTGCAGCCTACCCCCTTCTGCATACCAACATGTGGCATTTGGCAGCTATACTGTCCTGTTTCTGAGCAGCTCTGAATTCAAGGCCCCTGCTACACTGTGAACCAAGATTGAATTCCAGCACATGGTTTTTTTTTTTGCTTTCCAACATCATGAGGCAAGCAAGTATAGTTAGGATGAGGGTTATCCCACATAAAAGTGGCATGTAAGAAATCAGGAGCTCATTCTGAAATTTCAGGCACAGATCTGTGTTTCAGCGACTCAGCTCACTGTCTCATAACAGAGTGTAAGACTATAATTTTATCAATCTCAGATCCTCATGGTTCTTTTTATCAAAATAAAAGTTACAGACGGAACAGTAGATAGTGTTTGGATGGTGCCCTTTTTGATCACACCACGCTCGTCGCTCGGCAGAATCAATCCCAGTGTCAATACCCAGCCTCCAAGCTCGCTCACTCGAGTGCTGCTGACTTTCCCCACCTGCCTGAAGCCGTTCCTGCCTTCCAGCCATCCTGAATCCTGATGTTGCTGCCTCTCCCTAAGGAAACGAAAAGGGCAGCCTGGAGTAAGAATAGGCCATTTGCCTCACACAGCCCACACCAATCAGTGATCATCAGTAATTATTCTGTTGTGGGCTTCTTGCATCCAACTTGTTCATTCCCTCTAAAGAATAATAAATTCTTTTCCCTGATATTCAAATCCAGTGTAATTATTATTGTCTGTATCTCTAAATCCTCCTTGGATCCTCAGAAGGCACCAATTAATTCTGAATTGACTTCCTTTCTGGGAGTTTCTTCCACATGTCAGTTATGCTGTGGGAGTTGGGTGTGGAAATTTTCTGATGCCTAACCTTGCTCAAGGCTTGCACTGCACAAGTACAGTATTTTGCAAGAAATGGCAATGGAGTGGAGAAAGACTGGGACTCTGTTGGCTGAGGTAGATGACAAATGACCTGAAGTATTGGAGACCTACATTTTGTGGGCTCAAAAGCTTCCATCCCTCTCCAGTTACCATTTTTATTCAGTCAGCAGAAGCACCTATTCAGATAAACTGGGAACATAGATATTGCTAGACTAAAAAGGACCAAGGTCCATCAAGTTTGTCTTCTATCATCCTGGGGTACAATGATAAAGGAGTTGTTGACTAATTATAGCAATCAATCTGTTAACAATTAGTCTACAACACACCCAGACATGACTTAAGGAAAATCCCAGTGGTGGAGAGTTCTGGAAACCCGAAGTCACCTTTCTCCTCTAAAACATGCTACACTCACCACATGTCATGAAGATCAGTGCACTGAGGCTAGACAGAGCAGCAGCTCCCTGGGACTTTTAGTGAAGACCAGGATGCCAAGAGAGGAAGTGGAAAAGGAGAGACAAGTGGATGGAGGATGGGAAGCAGATAGAAGCCTGTGAATCATTAAATGGGTGCTGGGGATGGAGAAATGGGAAAGGGAAAGAGACTTGCATTTATATAGCATCTTTCACTACCACCACACATCTCAAAGTGCTTTACAGCCAATGGAGTACTTTTGAAGTGTAGTCACTGTTGTAATGTCGGAAACGTGGCAGCCAATTTGTGTGCAGCAAGCTCCCACAAATAGCAATGTGATAATGATCAGATAATCTGTTTTTGAGATGTTGATTGAGGGATAAATATTGGCCAGGACATGGGACAACTCCCATGCTCTTCCTTGATATAGCACCATGGGATCTCTTACATCCAACTGAGAGGGCAGACTGGGCCTCAATTTAACGTCTCATCCGAAAGACGGCACCTCCAACCCTGCAGCACTCCCTCAGGTGCGCTGGAGTGTCAGCCTTAATTTTTGTTTTCAGGTACTGGAGTGGGAATTGGACCCACAACCTTTTTGACTCTGGCGAGAGTGCTACCAACTCAGCCATAGCGAATACAGGTATGTGGGAGAGGGATAAATATGGAAACCAGAGAATCAAATAGGTGGTGGAGAGACAGCTGAAAATTGAGAAGAGGGTGGGGACATGTGTCTTTGAGGTGGTAGGAACCATGACCTAGCATTTGGCCATAGGAATCTATTATAAATAAACCTAATACTCTTGTAGTTTAGATCTGATGGTGAAATGCTCTTTCAGTATAAATGCTTTAAGGCTTGATGTGGTCTGAAAAACTAGCTGGTTGATTTAATTGTTAACTCAACTCTTTGTCATTTTCAGAAAAAGCCACTGATTGCAATTATCCGAGAGGTCTGTGATGGGTAAGTACTGTAATGCCACAACTATACATGGGTAACAGAGGGGTTTGGTGGAGTAAGTGATAGGTTCTGGATAAAAGGGAGGGCTATAGCTTAGTCAATGATCCATTGTGAATAGAGGATGAGTAAGATACAGTCAGTCTGATGAATGGTGCTGAAGGGAGGGATATGGTACAGTCAGTGTGATGAGTGGTCATAGAGTCATAAAGTTATACAGTGCAGAAACAGGTTTTCATCCCATTGTGTCTGTGCTGGCCATCAAGTACCTATCTATTCTAATCCCATTTTCCAGCACTTGGCCTGTAGCTTTGTATGCTATGGCGTTTCAAGTGCTCATCTACATACTACTTAAATGTTGTGAAGGTTTGTGCCTCTACCATCCCTTCAGGCAGTGTGTTCCAGATTCCAAACACCCTCTGGGTGAAAAATGTTTCCTCAAATCCCCTCTAAACCTCCTGCCCCCTACCTTAAATGTATACCCTCTAGTTATTGACCCCTCCGCTAAGGGAAACATTTTTTTCCTATCTATCCTATCAGTGCCCCTCATAATTTTGTATACATCAATCATGTCCCCTCTCAGCCTTCTCTGCTCTAAGGAAAACAACCCTAGCCTATCCAGTCTCTCTTCATAGCTGGAATGCTCCAGTCCAGGCAACATCCTGGTGAATCTCCCCTGCACACTCTCCAGTGCTATCACATCCTTCCTATAGTGCGGTGACCAGAACTGTACACAGTACTCCAGCTGTGGCCTAACTAGTATTTTATACAGCTCCATCATAACCTCCCTGCTGTTATATTCTGTGCCTCAGCTAATAAAGGCAAATATCCCGTATGCCTTCCTAACAACCTTATCTACCTGTGCTGCTGCCTTCAGTGATCTATGGACAAGTACACCAAGGTCCCTCTGACTCTCTGTACTTCCTAGGGTCCTACCATCCATTGTATATTCCCTTGCCTTGTTAGTCCTCCCAAAATGCATCACCTCACACTTCTCAGAATTAAATTCCATTTGCCACTGCTCCACCCATCTTACCAGCCCATCTATATCGTCCTGTAATCTAAGGCTTTCCTCCTCACTATTTACGACACTACCAATTTTCATGTCATCTGCAAACTTGCAGATCATACCTCCTATATTCACGTCTAAATCATTAATGTACACTACAAAAAGCAAAGGTCCCAGCACCGATGCCTGTGGTACACCACTAGTCACAGGTTTCGACTCGCAAAAACAACCCTCGACTATCACCCTCTGCCTCCTGCCACTAAGCCAATTTTGGATGCAATTTGCCAAATTGCCCTGGATCTCACGGGCTCTTACCTTCTTAACCAATCTCCCATGCGGGTCCTTATCAAAAGCCTTACTGAAGTCCATGTAGACTACATCAACTGCTTTACCCTCATCTACACATCTAGTCACCTCCTCGAAAAATTCATCAAGTTTATTAGACACGATCTCCCCTGATAAAGCCATGCTGACTATCCCTGATTAATCCCTGCCTCTCCAAGTGGAGATTAATCCTGCCCCTCAGAATTTTTTCCAATAGTTTCCCTACCACTGATGTTAGACTCACTGGCCTGTAATTACCTGGTTTATCCCTGTTACCCTTCTTGAATAATGGTACCACATTCACTACCCTCCAGTCCTCTGGTATCTCTCCTGTGGCCAGAGAGGATTTGAAAATTTGTGTTGGAGCCCCTGCTATCCTCTCCCTTGCCTCACTTAACAGCCTGGGATACATCTCATTTGGTGATTTTTGACATTTAGTACAATCAGAGTGATGTGATACATGGTGGGTAAGTAGAGAGTCATAGAGTCGTACAGCATAGAAATAGGCCCTTCGGCCCACCGCATCCATGCCGACCATAACGTCTATCTATACTCATCCCACCTGCCTGCATTAATTCCATATCCCTCTATGTCTTGCTCATTCAAGTACCTGTCCAGATATCTCTGAAATGTTGCTACTGTTCCTGCCTTCACCACTTCCTCAGGCAGCTCATTCCAGATACCCACTATTCTTTGTGTGAAAAATTTACCCCTTTGATCCCCTTTAAACCTCCTCCCTCTCACCTTAAATCTATGCCCTCTAGTTTTAGTCACCCCTACCATGGGAAACAGACACTGGCTATCTACCCTATCTATGTCTCTCATAAATTTATATACCTCTATCATGTCCCCTCTCAGCCTCCTTCGCTCCAGGGAAAACAGACCCAGCCTATCCAATCCCTCTTTATAACTCAAGCCCTCCAAACCAAGCAACATCCTTGTGAATCTTTTCTGCACCCTCTCTAGCTTAATCACATCTTTCCTGCAGTGCGGCGACCAGAACTGCACACAGTATTCCAAATGCAGCCTAACCAACGTTATATACAACTGTAACATGACGTCCCAACTCTTGTACTCAATGTCTCGGCCAATGAAGGCAAGCATGCCATATGCCTTCTTCACCACCCTGTCTACCTGTGTTGCCACTTACAGGGAACTATGTACTTGCACCCCAAGGTCTCTCTGCTCAACAACACTCCCCAGGGCCCTGCCATTCACTGTATATGTCATGCCCCGGTTTAACTTCCCAAAATGCATCACTTCACACTTGTCTGCATTAAATTCCATTTGCCAATCCTTTGCCCGCTTTCCCAGTTGATCTATATCCTGTTGCAACCTTCGACAGCCTTCTTCACTGTCCACTATACCACCAATTTTGGTGTCATCTGCGAACCTACTAATCATGCCCCTTACATTCACATCCAAGTCGTTTAATATATATGACAAACAACAGAGGGCCCAGCACCAGTCCCTGCGGCACTCCACTGGTCACCGTCCTCCAATCTGAAAAACAACCCTCCACTACCATCTTCTGCCTCCTATCACAAAGCCAATTTTGTATCCAGTTTGCTAGCTCACTCTGGATCCCATGTGTTCGAACCTTCTGGACCAGCCCACCATGCGGGACCTTCTCAAAGGCCTTGCTGAAGTCCATGTAGACAACGTCCATCGCCCTGCCCTCGTCAATCCTCTTGGTCACCTCCTCGAAAAACTCAATAAAATTCGCGAGACATGATTTCCCACGCACAAAGCCATGCTGACTATCCCTAATCAGACCATGCCTTTCCAAATGCATATAAATCCTGTCTCTCAGAATCCATTCCAATAACTTTCCCACCACTGATGTAAGGCTCACCGGCCTGTAGTTCCCTGGTTTATCCCTGCTGCCCTTAAATAAAGGCACAACATTAGCTATCCTCCAGTCTTCTGGTACCTCACCCGTGGCTAACAATGATACAAAAATCTCTGCCAGGGCCCCAGCAATCTCCTCCCTTGCTTCCCATAGCATCCTAGGATACACCTGGTCAGGCCCTGGGGATTTATCCGCCTTAATGTGCTTCAAAACCTCCAACACCTCCTCCTTTGTAATGTTGATATGCTCCAGGATATCGGTGTTCCCTCCCTTGAACTCACTAGCTTCCATGACCTTCTCCACGGTAAATACTGACGAGAAATATTCATTTAAGACCTCGTCCATTTCCCGTGGCACCACACATAGATTGCTACGCTGATCCTTAAGGGGACCTACTCTCTCCCTAGCCAGCCTTTTACTCTTAATATACTTATAGAATCTTTTAGGATTCTCCTTTATCTTATCTGGCAGGGAAATCTCATGACCCCTTTTCGCCCTCCTAACTTCCTCCTTAAGTGTAGTCCTACATCTCCTATACTCCTCGAGGGACTCGTTTGATCCCAGCTGCCTATACCTGACATATGCCTCCTTCTTTGTCCTGACCAGACCCTCAATATCCCTCGTCAACCAAGGTTCCCTAAACTTGCCAGCCTTGCTCTTCCACCTAACAGGAGCATGCTGGCCCTGAACTCTTCCTATCTCACTTTTAAAAGCCTCCCACTTGCCAGACGTCCCTTTACTTGTAAACAGCCTCTCCCATTCAACTTTTGAGAGTTCCTGTCTGATGCCATCAAAATTAGCCTTCCCCCAATTTAGGACTTCAACCTGAGGACCAGTCCTATCCTTTTCCATAACTATCTTGAAGCTAGTAGAGTTATGGTCACTGGTCCCAAAGTGCTCCCCCACTGACACATCAACCACCTGCCCATCTTCATTTCCTAAGAGGAGGTCGAGTGTAGCCCCTTCTCTAGTAGGGCCATCCACATACTGCTTCAGAAAACTATCCTGGACACACTTAACAAATTCTTCCCCATCTGATCCCTTAGCACTAAGGCAGTCCCAGTCAATATTAAGGAAGTTAAAATCACCGACTATTACAACTCTATAATTCCTACACCTATTTGTGATTTCTCTACATATATGCTCCTCCACTTCCCTCTGACAATTGGGGGGCCTATAATATAATCCCATCAAAGTGATCACCTCTTTCTTATTTCTAAGTTCTACCCATATGGCCTCGCTGGACATTCTCCCTGGGATATCCTCTCTAAGTACTGCCATGATGTCCTCCCTAATCAATAGTGCAACTCCCCCTCCTCTCTTACATCCACCTCTGTCACGCCGGAAGGATCGGTACCCCAGAACATTGAGCTGCCAGTCCTGCCCATCCCTCAACCACATTTCCATAATAGCTGTAATATCACAATTCCATGTACCGATCCATGCTCTGAGTTCATCTGCTTTACCTGTAAGGCTTCTTGCATTAAAGTAAATGCAGTTTAGCCTATCAGACCTTCCACGCTCCCTTGTCCTGCCCCTGCCCGGCCTGTCTACTGGACTTGCTTGCTTATCCTTTACATTTGTCTCAACTATCTCATCGGAGAGACTACTACTTTGGGTCCCACCCCCCCTGCAAGACTAGTTTAAACCCTCCCGAGTAGTGCTAGCAAACCTCCCCGCAAGGATATTGGTCCCCTTCTGGTTTAGACGCAACCAGTCCTTCATGTCCAGGTCACCTCTGCACCAGAAGAGATACCAATGATCCAAGTAGCTGAAGCCCTCCCGCCTACACCAACTCTTCAGCCACGCATTCGTTTGCCTTCTCCTCCTATTCCTACCTTTACTAGCACGTGGCACAGGGAGTAATCCTGAGATTACAACCCTAGAGGTCCTGCTTTTTAACCTCCTTAACCTTCTGTCGAGGTTGTGAGTAATGTTTGGTAAGATGATATTTTGTACTTTACGATGATGTGTAACATTTTAATGTATACTGGAGACATCTAATAAGTAGAGACATTGCAGATATGCTGGCTAAAATCAGTATTTCAAGGATGGATATTCGGATATGACCCTATCTCCATTTGTCAAGTGGCCATTCATCTCATTTATGGGAGCTTGCTGTGCAGAACTTGGCTGCTTCATTTGTCTAAAAACAACAGTCAATCCACATCTATTAACTTGGCTGCTGCATTTCCTGCATTACAACAGTGACTACACTTCAAAAGTACTTCACTTTGAGATATCTGGTGGGTGTGAAAAACACTATATGAATGCAAGTCTTTTTTTTTTCTCTTCACGACAGTCCATTTATTTCGGAATTATTCCACAGACTAAATAAAGGGCGATATAAACTTTTCCTTTTTTTTTCTTTTTCTTCTCTTTCTCTGTCTTCCTTTCTCCTCCTTCCCCTCTTGTTTTCCTCTTCCCCTTCTTCCTCCACCTTGCCTTCCTCTTTATCTTTCTCTTCCACCTCTTCCCATGCCATTGTTTTCTTCCTCTTGTACTGTGTGTAGCAGAGACTTTGGTTTCATTTTTCTGCTGCCCACCCAGCCCCCGTACTATGAGTTTTTTTTATTCATTCGTGGGATGTGGGTGTCGCTGGCCAGGCCAGCATTTATTGCCCATCCCTAATTGCCCTTGAGAAAGTGGTGGTGAGCTGCCTTCTTGAACCGCTGCAGTCCATGTGGGGTAGGTACACCCACAGTGCTGTTAGGAAGGGAGTTCCAGGATTTTGACTCAGACAGTGAAGGAACGGCGATCTCGTTCCAAGTCAGGATGGTGTGTGACTTGGAGGGGAACTTGCAGGTGGTGGTGTTCCCATGTATTTGCTGCCCTTGTCCTTCTAGTTGGTAGAGATTGTGGGTTTGGAAGGTGCTGTCTAAGGAGCCTTGGTGCATTGCTGCAGTGCATCTTGTAGATGGTACACACTGCTGCCACTGTGCGTTGGTGGTGGAGGGAGTGAATGTTTGTAGATGGGGTGCCAATCAAGCGGGCTGCTTTGTCCTGGATGGTGTCGAGCTTCTTGAGTGTTGTTGGAGCTGCACCCATCCAGGCAAGTGGAGAGTATTCCATCACACTCCTGACTTGTGCCTTGTAGATGGTGGACAGGTTTTGGGGAGTCAGGAGGTGAGTTACTCGCCTCAGGATTCCTAGCCTCTGACCTGCTCTTGTAGCCACGGTATTTATATGGCTACTCCAGTTCAGTTTCTGGTCAATGGTAGCCCCTAGGATGTTGATAGTGGGGGATTCAGCGATGGTAATGCCTTTGAATGTCAAGGGAAGATGGTTAGATTCTCTCTTGTTGAAGATGGTCATTGCCTGGCACTTGTGTGGCGCGAATGTTACTTGTCACTTATCAGCCCAAGCCTGGATATTGTCCAGGTCTTGCTGCATTTCTACACGGACTGCTTCAGTATCTGAGGAGTCACAAATGGTGCTGAATCATCAGCGAACATCCCCACTTCTGACCTTATGATTGAAGGAAGGTCATTGATGAAGCAGCTGAAGATGGTTGGGCCTAGGTCACTACCCTGAGGAACTCCTGCAGTGATGTCCTGGAGCTCAGATGATTGACCTCCGACAACCACAACCATCTTCTTTTGTGCTAGGTATGACTCCAGCCAGCGGAGGGTTTTCCCCCTGATTCCCATTGACCTCAGTTTTGCGAGGGCTCCTTGATGCCATACTTGGTCAAATGCTGCCTTAATGTCAAGGGCAGTCACTCTCACCTCACCCTGTTAATGGTGGGGAGAGTCCGAATGGAACTCATTGTCATAGAGGAAGAACATGATGATTTGCTCAATTGTTTCTGTACAGTTGTATTGAAAAATGATCCATGGAAACTGTGGCCCATTTTGTTTTCTGCAACTTTGTTAGCAGTTAACAGCAATTAGTACGACCTCTATGTTGTGAATAAAATGATATGGTACCTTGGCAGATAGCTTAAAAATCTTTACAATATAAAAAAAAAGTTGAGGGTTTCTGACTCCACCACTGATCCAGGCAGCGAATTCCAGACACCCACCACCCTCGAGGTGAAAAAGTTTTTCCTCATGTCTCTTCTGATCCTTCTACCAATCACCTTAAATCTGTGCCCCCTGGAAGCAGATCCTTCCTGTCTACCCACACCACCCCTCCCCCAACACATGTAATCTTTCCAACTTCAGTAACCAGTTTAAACCACCGCCTGGTTACTCCAGTGACACCTGGCTCATTTATTCACCCAGCATCTGCCTTTCTTGTATTCCCTCCCGAAATCTCTCTGTCTCTCCCTCCTGCTTTAAGTTGCTCACTAAAACCTGCCTCCTTCACCAAGATTTTTAGTCACCTGTCCTAATATCTCCTTCTGTAGCTCGGTGTTCAATTATGTCTGATGCTCCTATGAAGTGCTTTGGGATGTTTTACTACCCTAACGGTGCTATATAAATGCAAGTTGTTATTGCTGGAACTATTAAAAGTACTATGCATATGAGCTGTTCTCACTCCCATGAATCTACCACACTTTGCGTACAGTTCAGGAACTGCTGAGCCAGAGACCACGAACGGGAAGGAGCCAAGCTCCCTCTGGGTCCACTACTCTCAAAACCAAACCATCTAGAGCAAAAACAAAGCTAATTTTTTCCAGCCTGCAATTTTTGAATGAGTGAGTGATGGATGGGAATTGCTATCTGCTGGTTACTCCAATAATCCCATGGTCATTAACTCTGGGATTAATGCTTGTTCAGTATAACCCTAACCTCTAGTCAGTGTGCGTTGGAAGTTTGTTTATCCATGCTGGTGAACATTAGTTTCTGCATCTCTGGGGAAATCCCTCTCTGCGCGCTGTAGACTGTGCTGTTCTTTGTTGTACTTTTTAACATTGAGTTAAGGATCAGTAAAGCTCATTGGCCCTCAAGGTATGGAACAAAAGGTGGGTCAGGTCTGGAAGCTGTCCAGAGTGGGCACAAAACCTATGCAGGATTCTGGAAGACAAGTGAGAGGTGCTTTGGGGACTGTGGAAGGAAATGGCTCAGGAGCCAAGGGACGGGATGATGAAACCCATGGGAGATGAAAGCTGAGAGTGGGGTGAACAGTGGGACAGAAAAGGGGGTCTGATGGAATGAGGAACTCGAGGGAAATATGGAGGAAGGGAATGAGGGAAGGTGAGACTCCATGTGAAAGATGAGATTGGAATAATGAAAATTTGGAGTTGAGCAAGTGATGGATTGAGGGAGCAAAAGGGGGAATGAGAGGATGAGATACCTTCTATATTTAGATTCTCTTATTAGGAATTTATCATAGAATGATACAACGAGGCCATTCGGCCTATCGTGCCTGTGCCAGCTTTTTGGTAGAACTATCCAAATATTGCCACTCCCCTGTACTTTCCCCATAGTCCCGTAAATGTTTCCCCATCAATTCACTTTTTTAAGTTACTATTGAATCTGTTCCACCACCCGTTCAGGTAGTGCATTCCAGATCACAACAACTCGCTGTATTTTTTTTAAAAAAAGTTTCCTCATGTCATCTCTGATTCTTTTGCCAGTCACTTTAACTCTGATTACTGACTCTGGAAATAGTTTCTCCTAATTTACTCTAACACAACCATTCATGATTTTGAACATCTCTATCGCATCTCCTCTTAACCTTTTCTGCTCTAAGAACAACCACAACTTCTCAAATCTCTTGACATGACTGATACCAGTGCTGAGGGAGTTCAGTTTAGTAAATCTCCTCTGCACCCTATCCAAAGCCTTGACGTCCTTCCTAAAGTGTGGTGCCCAGAATTCAACACAGTACTCCAGCTGAGGCCTAACTAGTGTTTTGTAAGGTTTTGCATAACTTCCTTGGTTTTGTTACCTTTAACAAATCCATTCTGACTTTTGTTTAATGGCCCACACTCTTTCAAATGCCAATTAATTTTGTCTCTAGAAGTGTCCCCAACACTAATGTTAAGCTGACTGGCCTAAAGTTGCTGGGCTGATCCTTCTTGCCTTTTTTGAACAGAAGTGTAATATTTACAATCCTCCACCCCCATAACCAAGGAGGATTGGAAGATTGTGGCCAGAGCTTCCGCAAGTTCCACTCTTGCTTCCCTCAGGAACCTAGGATGCAACTCATCCAAACCTACCTCTACTTTGAGGACTGCCAACCTTTTAAGTACTTCCCATATCTATTTTTATCCTATTCAATATTGCTGCTGCTTCTTCCTTATCTACTATAATAGGAGTATCCTCTTCTCTAGTGAAAATAATTGCAAGGTATTCATTTAGTACCCAAGCCATGCCCTCTTATCTCCACAAGATGATCTTTTTGGTCTCTAATCAGCCCCACCCTTCTTTTGACTACCCTTTTACTATTTATTTGTTTATATAAGATTTTTAGGTTTCCTTTTATGTTAGCTGCTATTCTATTCTCATGCTTTCTTTGCCCCTTTATTCCCTTTCTTTGATCCCCTCTGTACTTACAGTAGAGAAGGAAGCTGAATATAGTATTATTCACCTTACAGTTGTCAGAAGCCTCCTTTTTCTGTCTCATTTTAATCTCTATATCTTTAGTCATCCAGCAAGCTCTAACTTTGGATGCCCTTTTCCCTCATAGGAATGTGTCTACTCTATATACCCTCTCGTTGTGTCTCCTTGAAGGTCTCCTATTCAATTGTTGTTTTGCCTACCAATTTTTGATTCCAGTCCACCTTGTCCAGATCTCTTTTTCAACTCTGTGAAGTTAGCCAGCCTCCCGCTAAGTATTTTATGCTTGATTGTACCTTGTCTTTTTCCATAACTATTCTAAACCTGATGAAACATTTTCAGAAGTGATCATAAATATCATTTGCCCTACTTATTCCTCAGAGCTAGATCTAGCACTCTCCTTCCACATTGAACTGACAACACTCTGATTTTTAAAAAATTCCCGTGTACACACTTCAGGAATTTCTCCTGATCTATGCCCTATCTACTGTTATTTTCCCAGTCTGTATTAGGATAATTGAAGTCTGTCATTATCATTACTCTTTGTAGTTCTTGCATCTTTCTGTAATTTGCCTGCAAATTTGCTCCTCTATCTCCATCCCACTTTTTGATGCTTATATCCAGGAGCATAATACCTCTTCTATTATTCCTAAATTTCAACCAAATATACTCTGTCTTTGCTCAATAACAACATCCCTCTCCAGTGCTTTAGTAGTTTCTTTGATCTATAATGACACTCGAATT